>NC_050192.1:367500-655000 GCF_008315115.2 Sander lucioperca | reverse complement strand
AAGAGAACTGTAATCCATGTTCACTTCTGCATCAAGCTCTAGGCCTAATGTTACTCACCGGTTGGACAGAGACTGTGAAACAATAGTTGACACAGCACGGAGAAGTGGTCTCATCGATCCGTGTCGACATCGAATCATCCTTGTCATTACTGCAAAATAATAACAAAAAGAAAAAGTAGACCCTGCTTCAGCACATTTGTGTAAAGCCAATATGTAAATGACACGTAACACATTCAGACCCTGGCGACCATATAACGTTACACAAATTAGCGTTCTGTTAGATAAGAATATGTAAACATACGTTAGCTAGTGTAGCTTACTAGTAGCCTAGATCAACAGGGAAGCTAACATTAGCATTGGGCTAATATGACTAACACAACATAAATTGCTAGCGTTGGCTAGACATTTCTCGAAAACAACAAATCACCCCCCCCCCCCAATAAACAAAACAAAATAAAAACTTATGTAACATTTTACAATAATGTACACAACAATGTAGGTAGTTACTGAGGCACCAATGAGGAATGAATGAGGAATGAATGAGGAACCAAGGAGGAATATACGAGGAACCAATGAGGAATGAACGAGGAACCAATGAGGAATGAATGAGGAACCAAGGAGGAATATACGAGGAACCAATGAGGAATGAACGAGGAACCAATGAGCAACCAATGAGGAATGAATGAGGAACCAAGGAGGAATATACGAGGAACCAATGAGGAATGAACGAGGAACCAATGAGGAACCAATGAGGAATGACTGGTTAGTTCCTGAATGACTGGGACTCAAGCACTAATGATTAGTTACTGATAAACCCACTGGGAGTTACTGTATTAATGATTCATTAGATAATAGTAAGTTAATGAGAAGTTACTGAGGAATGAAAGAGGAACGTCTGGTTAGGTAATGAGAAGTTCCTGAATGGCAGGGGCTCAAGCACTAGTGAAGCATTGTGCGTACCTGCAAATACAGTAATTTATCATACTGAGTTGTAAATCATTAACAAATGATTACTTAACCATTAACTACCATTAGTGAAGCATTTTGTTTACCTTTCCAATAAAGGAATGCATTCGTTCCTCAGTAACTTCTTACTATTACCTAATGATACATTAATACCGTAACTCTAATCATTAGTGCTTGAGTCCAAGTCTTTCAGGAACTTATCATTAACTAACCACTCGTTCCTCATTCATTCCTCAGTAACTTCTCATTAACTTAGTAGTACCTAATGATTCATTCAAACAGTAACTTTTAGTCTGTTTATCAGTAACTAATCATTAGTGCTTGAGTCATTCAGGAACATCTCATTAATTATCATCAGTCATCCTCATTTGTTCCTCATTTGTTCCTCATTCGTTACTCATTCGTTACTCATTTGTTCCTCATTCATTACTCATTTGTTCATTTGTTCCTCATTTGTTCCTCATTCGTTACTCATTTGTTCATTTGTTCCTCATTCGTTACTCATTTGTTCCTCATTTGTTCCTCATTCATTACTCATTTGTTCATTTGTTCCTCATTTGTTACTCATTTGTTCATTTGTTCCTCATTTGTTCCTCATTTGTTCATTTGTTCCTCATTTGTTCCTCATTCGTTGCTTATTCGTTCCTCATTTGTTCCTTATTCATTCCTTAGTAACTACCTACATTTTTGTGTACCTTATTGTAAAGTGTTACCAAAACGTAAAGTTCCTTCCAACAGAAAGACGGCAACCACAGCTTCACTTTCCATGCCTTGCAGCTCCCTCGGCTGTCGCCGTTGCTGAAAAGCTATGCCAATGTTTACTCCAGTTTGTCCTCTCTGTATCTGCAGCCCTTTTTCTTTTCTTTGCCTTTTTAACAGGGCAGGCGGATGCAAGTAAGCGCGGCAGCGGCAGCTTTTGCTGAGTTTCTCCTCCATTCTTCAGCAGACTTGCAGTATCTCTGCTGGTGACGACGCGCGCTGAGCTCAGGCTCACAGGTTCACAGGAGGGGTAGAGAACGAGCAGCGGGGCAATGAGGCATTTCATTGGTTCTTAAAAAACGGCCCGTTATGTTTGAATGGTGGGAGTTTTTAAAGGATTATAGCACATAACAGCAGCTACAGATGATAGATCTTTTTCACTCCTTTTTCAGAGCCCATAAGTTATTTATTGCTGTCGGGGTGTAAAGACCGTTAAACAATATATAAAAAACGTATATATTGGAAAACCCTACCTTTAAAAGGTCACTAACTGATCCGATAGAGTATACATGTCTTTGTGGATGTATGCAGAGAAGGGTGTTATGGGAAAAAGAAAAAATATGTTCAGGTTCTGTAAAAGTATAAAAGAAACAGCGACAAGAATGTCTCCAATTGACACCTGTGCTCGTTCGCTTATGTGCAGCCCACAGAAGCAAGTTCCAGTCTAACAATAGCCACATACCTTACCACGATCTTTCAACAATAGAAACCTGTTTTCAACTGCAAACATGGACACATGAAAACACAGGAACCTATTTGTCCATCTGTGATTATAGAAAACATGCGGCCATAACTCATAGCACTCTCACACACTTGTGTACACAGAGAGGAGACTGTGTGCATGAGAGATAGAGTTGATGAATGAGAAAAGATTAAAGTTGCAAAGAAAAACTGATCCAGAGAAAAGCTTTTGGAATTTTACAGCAAAATCCCACCTAACGTTTGGGCTGTGATACTGTACATCTCAGCGAGGCCAGGGCAAGTCCCTGTGTCTTCATTCATTAGTTAGATAAAACTGTGTTAGGCTCATGATGACAGCAGCCTTAGTGCTCCCTTGCCACCATGAACCACTGTAAACATTCCCAGCACTTTGAAAAGTGAACCACTCTGCTCTCGCCATAATCCAGTCTCATCTCATCTGGTATTGTTATGATAAACACGGAAGATATCAATCTTTCCAGATGAAAGAGTCCTGGGTCAGCCCACACCTTTAACTTATACTCTTTAAAGGTTTGCTTCCCCTCCCCACATCAATCACTTCTGCAATCTCTGGCAGATATCATGGCAGCTTGTAAGTAGAAACAATTGTACTGCACACACTGGACTGTTACTACAAAATACAGACTAGTTTTTACACCATTCTGAAAAAATAAGGCATTATGTACCGAAAATGTCAGGTCTGGGGTTGAATACAGGGTAATTCTCTCCAAAATCTTGGACCAACCTTACCAGAAAATCAGCAGGTATGGTTGTTTGTTCAAACACTTGAAATAACCTTTAACAAGGCTTTGTGAATAATTACAGTTCTGTTATTACTTCGATTAGGATGTCTAGGTGGATAGGTTGATGAACAAAGTGTGTAAATGCCTCATGCTTCAAACAAACAAGGTCCTATGAAGTGGTGACTGTCGGTACGCGATCTGTGCTGCCTGCACGATCCAATATGCGCATGTGCATAAATGCGTAGTAGAAAACGTGACGGATTCCCTACACTATTTGTATCACGCATGCGTTGAAACACTTGCCGGCCAGGCGGCACAACTGGCGGCATATTTTTGTAGGCTCCAATTTATGTTATTCATTATACAGTTCACGGCGGGTCTGTTTTATAAAGATATTTAAATTAAGTACTTATTGTCACTGATCCAAAACTGCATATGTGTTCATATCATGTTTTTTTTTTTGCCTAAACCAAACCAAACATAAACCAGTCACAATAATCTTTTTTGTAATGGTGATTTGTAATGGCTTTGGAAGGCCATCCTGCTGAAAGGGGTGTCAGATCCCTGGGTATTCGGGACTGCTACAGACATGCTGCATCTCTCTGCTCAGACATAGAAAACACTCTGATGATTAATTAAACAGGGTGTTAGCTTTCAGACGATTAAATCTCCACATTAAAAATGCAGCATTCTAAACAGAGAACTGGGATTACAGTACACAGATTGCCTAGCCAGCAATTTGATATGTCATGATAGAAACCCTGCATTAGCAGAGCATTAGAATGGTACATGACAAGACATCATCATTGTGTCTGCATTATGCTTTAATATAACTGGTGAAAGGTGTGAAATGTAGAAGTACTTTAGTTAAATCGTAATCAAGCACTATGATTAAATATAGTGTGCTTTGATTCTTTCCACCTCTTGTGTGATTGAAACTTACTGGAAAAGTACACAAGTTTAGTTTATCCTCTCCTGTACATTAGCAGTAATCAAAGAATTACTTTCAACAACTCCAATGTCACCTCACACACGCTAACATATCCTGGATCAGGCTGTCCAGTGAACTAACAAAAAATGATATTGATTATCCCATGAAGAGAGCAAACAAGCTGATCTCCCTATAATGTTTGGAACAGAGCATTAATGGGAACCGTAACTAGGATACAATACAATTGCTGAATTTTTCATTGTAATTAGTAGGTAAAAACTTACTAATAATCATTACAGTCATGCCTAAGTGAGTAACACAACTCTAGTGATCCTAAACAGATGCAGCCAAAAGTTGGCTTCTAAATGTTCCTATGACAAAGTACTCAACCATGCCTGTGAAAGGTTAACAATTGTAGTTGTGTGTTGTTGTTTTTTAAGCCCAGTTTTCCTGTGCACACCATGTGAGCCACTAATTTGGCTGGGTGGCCAAAACAGAGAAGAAAGTCTTTGCATTAGTGTGAACATGGTCTAAGAGGTCCTGCTTCCTGTGTGTTTTTGACTCTGGGATCCAGGCAGCAGTGTGTTGAAACACTCCACCTGCTGCCATGTGAGCAGGCTGGGTGGCATGTTCTCAGGATGACAATGGAGCTGGTGTTGTTTTCTGAGCAAAATAGCTGCGGAAAACCACACACATGCCCCAACACCACCACCAACTGATACTTAACGGTCATTGTCTGCTAAATGAATCGTAGTTTAGCAATTTAAATAAGATTTCACCTGACTCCCTGCCAACTAGAGCCAGGGAGCCTGGATGTATTCGATGAATTATTGACACGTGTCTGGTCTTGTTAATTGTGGATGACTGCGGAGCTTGGCTTTTGGACTGCGCTGGACAGTCAGCAGGGTCCAATCGCACCCAATTCCCACAAACATCAAATCATTCTACTATCTCAGTAAAAAAGGTAATTCCCTCCCCTTGAGCCAAACACACAGGGACATTCCAGGTATTCATTTTACAGTAATGGAGTGCTCTGTAAATGTACACACATTTAGGTCATGTCCATTCTTGTGTGACATTTTTCTCTCAGCTCACAAATATATTGTTTTATTTAAAAGTAGTACTATATAAGTAATTTCCTAAAACAGCTGGTCACTGTAGTTTTAGCAAACATTACTCAAAGGAGGAAATAGTGCATTTGTTGGGGACTGTTTTCAGGGGTGTATTAACACATTTGGAGCTCTAGGGCCCTATTTCAACGATCTAAGTGCACGGCGTGAAGCGCCTGGCTCAGGTGTGTTTAGGGCGTGTCTAAATCCACTTTTGCTAGTTTGACGGTGAAAAAAAGGGTCCGTGTGCCGGGCGCATGGTTCTAAAGGGTTGTACTTAGTGTCTTCATTAATCATAGGTGTGTTTTGGGCGTAACATGCAATAAACCAATCAGAGATCATCTCCCATTCCCTTTAAAAACTAGGCGTGTTTGGACCTTGGCGCATTGCTATCATGATGGAGGATTTGCACCGTCATATTTTTATTTGTAATCTTCTGCATGTGTGTGTGCTGCTGTGTGTCCCTGTGTGTGTAACAAGCATAGTGTGTGTGCGCTGTGCTCGAGCCTAGGAGCATTTTACTAATTTGCTGTTAAAATAACAATGAAATGCTGCGTTATTGACTTTAGACCAGGTTTTTGTTGGTCAATGGTGCAATCACTTCCCGCTGCCTCAAGATAGCAATACTCCCAAAATGCACCTGAATACACCTCCCTGTAAGACCAGCACGCCCAGAATGCACCTGAACACACCTCCCTGTAAGACCAGCACGCCCAGAATGCACCTGAACACACCTCCCTGTAAGACCAGCACACCCATGGGCGCAAAGATGGGTGCTGGTGCATTTGCTATTTCAACGACGCGGGCGCTGGACTGGAAATTGACAACTGCGTCGGTCTTAAACTAGAAAAGACACTTGCGTCGGCTTTTGCGCTGCGCTGGGTGCAAGATAGGGCCCTTAGTGTGTATTACATTACTTAAATACTTATTTCAAAACGAAATGATAATTCTGGTTTATCAAAACATGAATCTTATTTTTTTTTGTTTTGGACATAATCAAATCATATCAGCAATGGTAACATTTGTTATGTTTTAGTCTGTGTCAGCTGTGTAGTGTGTGTAGTAAGCCTGACGAGAGGGTCAGACTGACAAATGACACAAACAAGTTAGAGCTATTGATAACGCTGACTTGGACATGTTTGAGTGTTCCTTGTCTGATGGCATGGTTGCAGTTGAGGAAGGGGTAGCTGAGGCACCAGTTACAGCCCTTAGAGATACAGCGTCTGTATTATTAGTACTTATTTATTCTTTTTTATTCAGGTGTATTTTTGTTTCATTTTATTTATTCATCTATTCATCTTTACTATTATCATCGTCTCTGCCACATTTGTAGGTTCACTAAACATGAAAACCTTGCCTGTCATCCACACATGCATACACTCATATACAAACATACTTACACAACACACATTCACACACTTAACCGTTACATGAATTGTACATTCTGTTTATCATACCAACATTAAACATAACTGCTTTATATGCATGTCAACGTATGTGTATTGTTTACTCTATATATCACTTTGTTGAATGAATGGGGCATTTTTAATACTGGTGTGGCCTTCTAATACCTTAAATGTGTGCCAGAGAATGTCTTTGCACGTGTTTAATATGAAATGTTCATATCATGTATGTCATGAAGTGATAGTCAGGGTAAAGACTTATTGTATTACTCCTAATCTATGTCTTCACAGAAAGCTGAGGCAACCGGGGAGAAAAGACCCAGGGGGCGACCCAGGAAATGGGTGAGTCAGTGGTTTTAAATAAATAAATGTAAATGTGCATGGAAAAGCCCGTTGGATAGAAGTTTTATTTCCACACTTCCATCATTCAACAGCATTTCGTCTCCCAGTGGGTATATTGCCTGGTTTTAATGCATATGTTTAGATGGACTGTTTCACTATTTTGTGGTCATCTCTTGTTATTAACTTTCACTATGTGGCCTGAATACATATAGAGGTTCCTCTCTGGTTGTTGCTGGTCCATGTGTGTTCAGGGATATCTCCAAAGTTTGTGTTATCAGTCAAAGAAAATGTTTACTCTCCATGCTGGCCCGAAGGAATACTTAAATAATTCCACTGACAGCTTGAAGGCTTCAGTGTTTATCAGGTCCAAAGTAACAGGCCTGATTGTTAGTGCAGGGAAAAGCAGTTGGTAGTTAGAAGTGCCACCAGAAAGGGCGAGGGAGATGCAGGGAACATGAACTTTCTCCTGCATATATCATGTCTGCATTTCTATGCGTCAGAGGAGGAAAAATGAAGTGAAAGCTTACAAGAACAGAGTTGAAGAGTCATAAAGTGTGGATTTTACATGTATTGTTATTTCCTGGAAGGATTGGTGTGTTCCAAGAATCAACTGTTAGCAGCTTGCTGAGACTTATCAGCTCCATGCACGTAAGCACGTAAATGAACTGCTCGGTTCACATGCATGTACATTTAATCCTTAGCCCTTTATGGCCTCCTTCAACAACAGGCCACAGCTGCCAGGACCACACTGCAGGATTTATGTCAAGTCTAATGTCTTTGGAGTAATTCGCAGTTGCTCACAGTAGCATGCCATGGGCATACATTAAAAGACCAGGCAAACCAGGTGAACTGCACTGCCATACCAAATATGAATTATTTCATGCTTTGCAAGCTGTGCATACAACAATCTATTTGATATAAACCACTTCCTCAGCCACACCAAACTTGTATTTTCCATAAATGTGGCCATTGTGACACCTTTTGTCATGCTAACTTTGCAATCCCCACCTGTTCAGGAGATTCGGGGAACAGAGCTTTCCAAATATACGTGATTTTTACATAAATTATTTCAAACTCCTGTCTCTGAGTCGGACTGCATAGGGACTTACATCCTTAAACAGTTAGCGATGACTGCATAGGGATGTAGCAGAGGTGCTAAGTACAATATTACAGTAACATGACCTATAGAGTCACAATGGCCACATTTATGGGAAAGTTAAGACAAATCAGTATGAACAGATAGTATAATTATTATATAGTCAGCAGCTGAATAGCGCCTTACCAAGACACAGATGTAACACAGATTAATAAACAATATAAACACTGCAATGACTGCAGGCTGCAAACACACACTTAGAGCAAAGAGAGACCCTGCAGATTTTTTAAACACACAAGCAACGAAAAGCGGGCTAGTCCTCAAATAGTTGGAGAATAAATGCTCTGCAACTGCTGTTAAAGGTGTCTAAGACAGCAGAAAGGCCTAATGAAGGAACGAAGGCCAGATCCAGCATGCACCTGTTATTATAACTTTTATATTGTGTATATTATAACGCAATATAGTCATCCCTTATTTTATTGCATTGTGGTAAAACATGTTATATTAATATGTTATTTCTATCCTAAAGGTCAAGTGATCTGTTGTGATTTGATGGTGTTGACATTATTTTTCATCCAACATAATAAATAAATAAATAAATAAATAAAATGACATCAGACCAAATTTAACTCTGCTTGAAAAAAATGGTAATTACTTTGTAATGGTAACACTGTATATGTACTGTTTACCTCATGTTGTGACAAAAGATAAAATAGTTGAGAGACTTTCCAGATAACTTTCCTATCTGTGAGTATTACAAAGTGCTGTGCAGTATTTTGGTGTCTGATGATAAGCCTTTAAATTAGAGACTTCCTGCCTGGATGTGCGTTGTTTAAATGCAGCACTGTTTTTTGGTATGAATCGCTGCTTAGGGGCTTGTAGTTATACCGACAGACATGTTGTTTACTGATGGCTTAAGGTCTGCAAGCAAATTACAGCAAGTTGGATTTCATAGTGGACTAAAAATCAATAGACTGTAATTGTCACTTGGAAGAAAACACAACTTCATGGTATGCTTAAATGGCTGGCAAAGAATTTGTGGTAAATTAAAGGTCCAATGTGCGTGTAGGAATGTCTCCCATCTAGCATTGAGATCATACATCGCAATCAACTCTCTCCCACCACGCAGTTCAAAGTACGTATTACAGCTACGGTAGCCTTCACGCTTCAAAAAGTCTCTTGCTCTTCATGGTCTCTTGCTCTTTTCAATATCCTATTTTCTTTTTCTGGGCGAAGAAGAAGAAGACTCCTGTTCCTGAAATTTGGATTTTGAATACGTGTGGTTCTCCATGTTTCCTTCTTCAAACTTGCCGGGGCCGGGAAGCTACGATACCCATTATCAGCGTTAGCAGCACCTGTGAGTTTATCATGTGACAGAGAAAACGTGAAAGGTGGAGCAGTATGTCCTGTATGTCCCTTACCAGCTAACGTATTTCAAGATGGAACATGAATATGGAGCGTCAACCCCAGTTCATACCAATGCAAATGTAAAATTTCAAGCCAAAATAATTTACGTCAGAGCAGGAACAGCAGCTCCTGAACCCTTGGGCTGAACTAATAAAACAGTTGAGAATTACTGCAGCTTTTCCTTTGTTGTGCTGCCTGCCGGAGCCTGCATGTCCCAGGTACACACACACCAACATGCACCCACGCAGTGGCCTCCATTGCTTTATGTCAACCCTTCTGGCAGAACTACAGACAGGCCGCACTTCAAACTAGTCAGTTGTGGATTGTAGATAGTGTATCTTTCTGACTGCTACAGGCCATGTGCTGAGTCATATGACAATCAAAGTCTCTGCCTTACAGCTGCTTTCTGCTCTGCTATGGACAAGAAAATGTTTAACTACCACATCAACCTGTCAGCATGATCATTAGTATCCTTAGATGCTTTTCTTTCTTTTTTTTGTTTAACCTAGTGCTGTCAATTGATTAAAAAAAATGGAATCACAGTCATGGCTGTGATTAATCATGATTCATTGCAAATTTAAAATACTAGGATTTACTTGTAAACATGTAGTGTTAAAATAAATAAATGCATGACAAACTGGTTTAAAGAAACAAATTCTTCAGTTTTATTATCTCAACCATTTACATTTATTAAACAAGTGTTCCATAACAATCTTAATTTGTTGAGGCATCCATATGAACTGCAGACATACAGTATCTCACAAAAGTGAGTACACCCCTCACATTTTAGTAAATATTTCATTATATCTTTTAATGGGACAACACTGAAGAAATTACACTTTGCTACAATGTAAAGTATTAAGTGTACAGCTTGTATAGTGTAAATGTGCTGTCCCCTCAAAATAACTCAACACACAACCATTAATGTCTAAACCGCTGGCAACAAAAGTCAGTACACCCCTATGTTAAATTCCCATAGAGGCAGGCAGATTTCGATTTTTAAAGGCCAGTTATTTCATGGATCCAGGATACTATGCATCCTGATAAAGTTCCCTTGGTCTTTGGAATTAAAATAGCCCCACATCATCACATACTCTTCACCAAACCTAGAGATTGGCATGGGGTACTTTCCATAAAATCATCTCTCAATGCAAATCAAACCAGCTATTAGGCTAACCGACATAAAACCATGCCAACTTTGCCAGCCTGTGATATTCAGCTGAGGTTAGCATGGCTAACTTGTGCTTGTGCTGTACAGCTTTGCTTTCAGTGGATCTTTGTTGTGTTGAATCTGCCTGATGATTTCAAGAGTTGAATTCCAGCGTGTCGGTACATCCTGGACAATGGACTCCTCTATTAGTCCATGAGAGGCTTGCTGAGCTTTAAGCTCTGCTGTGTTTGTGGGACTGCGTCTGAAGTGTCCAACTATTTTACGGCATTTCGCGAAAACGCTGTCAAATCCGCCACCCCGTAAAGCCACGTTAATCACCCTTTGTGTCATGTGAGTCACACATGGCAAATGCTCGAATGGTAGACTCCTTGCAGCGGCAATCATATTGTGAGCGCTATCTGTTGCTAGTGACCTTGTCCGTTATGTCCCACTCCCGCTGTTGTTGTGCCAATCAGTTTGGTTCACACGTGTCCTTTTCCTTTGTCAGCCAATGACTGATCTTTTGCCTTTTATAATGACTATCTCTGCGGTCGGATTGGCAGGGGTTGACTATGTTGACCCTATCTCAGCACTAGCATCTTTGCGGACATCAGCAAAAATGTGTTTCGCCCGAAGATGGCCCTTAGAGCAGTTGCAGTGTAGTGTGGAAACATAGAAAGAAAAATGTCTTGCAGAACCAAAAGTGGGATGGTGAAATTAAAATGTTTATTCATCCCTGTATTATCTATGCTCAATGTTGTTTTAAGCCCCCAAGTCGACTTCAAGGCAGCGCTGCAACCGTCGACTTCAAGGCACCTAACCCTAAACCTAACCCTAACCATTGCCTAATCCTAGTGCCTTCCAGGCAGCGCTGCCTGGAAGACGACGTTAGGGACTTAAAACACCAAACACCATTATCTATACGTGTACACAGTTTGTACACAGTTGAGTTGATTAACTTTATTATACCAAAAAGAAGCTGATTTGCAGTGTGGGATCAAACATAACATATGCAGTAAAAAAATATCAAAGTATAGTCCACACCTTACCGTCACCAGTATGAGTGTCTGTAAGGTGTGGACTATGCTTTGATATGTTTTTATTGCACATATCATACAGGCAAACAGGGGTCGCAGGGGGCTATCCCAGGACACATTAATGTGATAGGCAGGATAGACACTATACAATATAGATACAAGTATAACTCCATTCATCACAAGTTCCTCTCTTGAATGAATAAAATAAATTGAAGGAGTGAAGTAAGTCTATTCGCTAAGCTACAAGACGAAGAGAAGAAGTCTATCAGGATAGATGCTACAGCTGACTGTGTTTGATGCAGGAGTTGCTTATCACAGTATATGTCATCTTACATTGCTATCTTGAGATATCTGTTGGCCATTGTAAGCTGGGATAGGCTTGAACCGCCTGCTCTTGACAAAATAAGTGGGTGTATATGTAATGACTGGATCAAAATCGATGTATATTGTAATACACAGTATATTTTTGTGAGATGATTCCGCCAGTATTCAAAAACTGAAAATATCCAACACCAGTAGGTGAGTCATGACGTTTCAGTCTGCTGGTGGAGTGTCTCTGGGGTTTGTATTTGGTTTATTCATTGTCATGCATTGTATTTCCCTCTGTACTACCAACACACAGCTAGCAGGAATCGGTTGTCCCTCATCAGTATGTCTTCTTGCTCCTCCACTGTATGGCTGCAGGTCCTGTCCTCTGTGTGCAGGTGCTGAGATGGATAGGCAGACCTCTGCCAAGCTGACCAGCTTCCTCTTTGAGTAGAAGCTTGAAGGGGGAGTCTCTGCTCTCCAATAGATTGCATTCATCAGTAGTGCACAGCAGTTTCCCTTTTCTGCTGCCAAATGGCGACTGTCCATTGGATTTTATGTGTTGGTTCCTCTACAGGCAAGCTAAACTCTTTGTCCCTGTTTGAAGCCTTGTTACAGTAAATCATTGGCATTCTTAACTTGCCTATAAGAAAGTTCTTCTTGTTGTCATGGCAATAACAATGAAAATTGTAAAAACAAAAGTTTTGATTATTTTGCTATCTTATTGAAGTTACTGGCAAGGAAATACCACAGCAGTGGCTTATTGGTAGGGGACCAGACTTCTGTGTTTTATGATAATTGAGGTCAATTGGTTCTTAATGGCCCTAACAGCCTGCTCTAGTTAAAGGTGCACTGTTGAGTTTTGTTGTGCACGTTTAGGGATGCACAAAGTAAACATCTCCTTCATTCATCTGTTGGTGAAATTGTCGCTGTCCCACCGTCTCGACCTGTCAGTGCTAAAATTACAAAGGATGCGTGTCAAGGAGCTCAGTGTTAGCAGTCCTATTCTGCACAACGGAATATCAACGGAAGTAAATTTCCAGAATAATTGCCTGATATCCCTCACCTTCCGCTCTCTGTGTGTTGCCGTTCTCAAACTACGTTCACTTTAGGAAACAAAAAACTTCGAGCTACACTCTGAACATGGCAAGTTTTGTAGAAAATGTTGATCGTGCAACAAGGCAGGCCTGCTCGGTTCTTTCGGGGAATGATTGTTAAGATTTACAAATAATATATTTATGGCATTTACTATCTAACTGGGACGTTTTTGGACAGATTGATATGATTGCTATAGATGAAGTACACATGTCGATAAACTGGTAACAGCAAATAACGTTAAACATCTCAGGGTTTCCCGCAGCACTTTGCAGCGATCATACGACACGAGACCCCTCTCTCTCTCTCTCTCTCTCTCTCTCACGCACACACACACGCACAGTCCGGTTCTGGTGGTTGATGAACGCAGATATGTGCTGATTAGCTCCCCCCTGGTCTGACATCAAACAGTTAACTTCATTTAATATTGTATGTGGCGTTTTCTTTTGCGTGGTGCAAATGTTCCAACAAAACAAGTTCCTTCCCGAGACTATTTTGTAGAGCCACCATTGCTGCGTCCAAAGCTTAGCGCTGCCCAAGAGGATGGTAAATTGGTTTAAAGAAATGCAAACAACCCAGAGCGATTTTTTTCTCCTGTCCCAGAATGTATGTGTGGTGTAGCCAGACCTTACCTGTGGAGATAGGTCTGTCAATGCGAGACTAATGCTCAGGTAACAAAAGCAGCACAGTTGTGATTAAGAGTCATCTACAGACTTATGTTGTTTTCCCACCGCTCACGTTTTGTGCAAATTGCATGACATGATGCGAACACGCAGAATTCCCGTCATTCTCGTATCTGTTTGCGTTCAAATATTTCAATTTGAGCAATCAAACTTGCACGAGTAACGCAAATTTACGCAGCCGGTGTAAGTCTCTATGAGCCAGAGGAATGCAATTGACTTAAAACATTGTTTCCTGTGTGAAGTGGCATCTCGGTATGTTTTTGCAAAGATTCAACTGAATGGTAATTCAATAGAATGTTTACTTCCTTTACAATGCTGTTGTGGAAAATAGTGCTGAGGAGTCTGGAGATAATATTTGTAATACAGCACAAAAAAAGGCTTCAAGTGAAACAAAGATGATTAGTACAGCAATGGTCCAACAATTCCAAGCAGGAATTGTACCATGTGCACCATTTGTATGTGTATAGAAAGGACAGGAAAGAGGAAAACATATTATTCTGCATCACTCTTCTCTATTTGAGCTTTGCTTCCCTTTCCACTGGTCAGTCAGTTCCTCTCTGCCAGGGTTTGGAAGCCAAACTATTTCGCTGCCCTTGGGCTGTCCTGCTGCCTTCCATACAGCTGCCTCTTTGTGTTTGATTCTCTGGAGTCACATCCGAAGTAACTCACACCCAGGACACACTTATACCCATCTCCCCTTTCTGTGCCCATGCAAACCCGTAATGGTGTTAAATGGAGTCTACTGTGAGACTAATGCCCTCCACATTAAATGTGCGGAAATGACTAAGTGAATGGGCAAGGGCACACAAGTGCTATGGCATGAGTGTGTGTTCGGGGAGTTGATATAGTGTGAATAGGAGAGGTCTACTCCTATCTCACGCAAGGCTTTGCTGCTCTTGGCTGTGGGTCAGACACTGAAGGCAGGTGCCAAGCAATGGAATCAGAACTCAGGGGAGAAAAAAAGTAAGAAAGTTTGGCAGAGGTGATGAGCAGCACGATTAGGAGTTTGTCCAGCAGCTTTGAGAAAGTGGTGATGAGGCCTGGAAAGCCCTCAGAAACTACTGTAGCAGCTTGGGAAAACGTCTCCCCTTTGAATGTGGGCATGTGTAAGGCAGGGGTAATTGTGCTACTGTGATCAGTGTCACACATTAAAAGGCTTTTTATAGCCTTGGCATGCATTACAGAGAAATATGGAACTTGGGCTCCAGGGATCCTGGGCAACATCCTCCAGGTCTCCAGAAAGAGTCAAGGGCTGAATCAGGTCTGTTGTGCACCAACAAGAGTCTAAATTGGTAGTACAATATATTCTTGACCTTTATAACTTTGACAAAATGATCTTAACTCAAGGTCCGCTTACTTGCTTTTAACTGAATCTCACAGATTTCATCAACATATGGAGGTTGTTCAGTTATGATGGAGATTGTTCAGTTGTCCGAAGTTCTATATTTGCTTAATTTGATAACACAACCCCTGCCTCTACCCCTCTCTTTTTTTTGCTGTTTTAGTGATGTAGTGTTCCCCACGGCTGTCACATAGGATGCCATGATGATGTCATACGTCACTCCAGTCTTCCTCTCAGGCGGGGTCCTGTCTTTAGGGTGGACCAGCAGAGATCTTCTGCTACATCCACAATACTACGTTTTCATTTATAAACGGCGCGTTGAAACAAAAATCTCCGTCCACACAAGCGTTTAGTCTTCGTAACAGAAATGATCTCTGTCCATTACGTAAAACAATTCTGACAAACGCATATCACATGACCATTCGCATACACTTTGCATGCGCGCGCCAGTGTAAAAGGTAAGCAGATTGTTTAAAGTTACTCATGAAAATCATGGATGTGTAAGTTGTATAATTCAATTTCAATTCAATTTTATTTATAGTATCAAATCATAACAAGAGTTATCTCGAGACACTTTACAGATAGAGTAGGTCTAGACCACACGCTGTAGTTTACGAAGCCCCAACTATTACAGTGGTTGCCTCAAGAGCAAGCATTAGCAGTAGCTATTGCGACAGTGGCGAGGAAAAACTCCCTTTTTTTTTGTTAGGAAGAAACCTCGGACAGACCCAGACTCTTGGTAGGCGGTGTCTGACGGCACCGGTTAATAATAATAATACAGAAAATACTTTGGAGAAATGGCGAAAAGTAAGACCAGGGATTTATTTGCTTGGACCGACAACGAGCTGTTACTTACCGATAAGACCTGGGTGTCTGCATCCTCGTTTCCAAAGGTCTCCGTTTCTGCCCATCCAGACTACAACGCAACCCCAGAGTTTTCAAACTTAAACGGGATCAGCAGTGTTTCCAAATGTCTCCATTTTAGAGGCTCAGAAATGCCCAAGCCCAGAAACATATTAGTGTGGATTTAGCCTTAAAGGGATAGTATGGATTTTCTGAAGTGGGGTTGTATAAGGCACTTATCCATAGTCAGTGTATTACCTACATTAGATGGCGGTTGGCATGCCCCCAGTTGGAAGAAACCGACAGGAGTACCGACACAGAAGCTAAGCAATGTATCAATATCAGTTTAATTGTACACTATATTGAACATGTCCTACTATACCATTCTGAAGCTGTTATCTATGCTGTCTTTAATGACTCCAATGACATTTCTGAGCAGGGAAGGAAAGTGTCTAAGAAAGAAAGTGTGTAAGATCTACTTTATCATGTCAGGAGCTTAGTGTGATACAATGCTGGAAAGGCAACCTGCTCGATCTTGAACAACCACTAGCAATGTGGTAGATGCATTTGACACACACGCACGCACGCACGCACGCATGCACGCACACACACACACACACACACACACACACACACACACACACACACTATGGGAAACGATCTGTTAAAGCTGTTGGAGAGACAAGAGGTATAAGTATGTTTTCTTATAAATAGAGAATTCACGTCTGTTTACACAGAAACTAGACTCACAAAACATTAGGTTGTACTTGTTTTACTGTAACATCTAACTTTTTTAGACAAAATTGAAGAGGAATACATGTCCATTCATTTAGGAGGCTTTTGAGCAAGGTGTGTGGCATAGTGAGGAGGAGTATTATTTTGCAGAAATGTACGCTGTGAAAAATGAAAATACAATACTATATTTTTATTCATTTAATTATAGTGGATGGTGTGCATTTTGTCATTTTGTACTTGGAAGAACAGCCGTTGATGATCTTTGAGGCACTGTTCAACTCTGACTGTGGATGTCTCAGAATTTCCTTCAACTAAATCGTAATGAGACAGAAATCATAGGTCTAGACTGTACAAATATATTATTCTCAAATTGGTCTACTGTCTCCTTCTGTAACCCCACATGGTAGTTCTCTTGGCGTTAAACACCATTTCTGCATCTAAAGGAACATGTAAAAGATTAGACTGTTCCTCTCCATCAAAAACATTGAAACTGTTATTTACGTCTTTAAGTCTTCATCAGTTGGACAATTTTAACTCTGCTCTCTATATTTTATTGATCCTGGCATCCAAGTTATATAGCCTATCTGAACTTTTAGGGCCCTAATGTTGCCCCTCGCTCCCTAAGTTCCTTAGATTGTTCTTTTCTTGTTGTTCCAAGATCCAGAGCTGTTAGGCCTCCTATGTATGTATTACAGTGCTGTGGGTGGATCTCTCTCTTAGTGTGTATTTGTTTAACCTTGTAGCTGTCAAATTAATCTGACAGCATTCAGTTCAGACTTGCCATGTTAGAAGTTGGAAGAAATGTGAAAGTATTCTAACTAAGATTACTCATGACCTACATAAAAATGATTTGAGGGCTTTTACAGCCATGAGAGCGATATGAATATTGCCATCACATTTATGTAACAAAATGCATGTCTGGAGACGTTTAATACATTGAATTAAAAGAAGCCATCCTGGTGGCATTATATATCCTCCATATTTGAGTTTGGAAAAAGCATTTGAACATAATTTGCAGGAGATTAAGTTGCATGACTTTGTGGCTTTGGCTGTTAATGATAACTATCCAGTTCTTCCTCTGTCAATTCTAAACAAACTAATGTAAAACACATTATTTTCTTTTGTGCTATAGAACTGCTCACGGACAAATTTGATATAGATTGCTTAGAAAAGCAAATATAAAAACTTTGACTTGACTTTAATGAGTGCTGAACACTAGCAGCATTACGTGCACATGAAAGGCCAACGTGACGGTTGAGTTTGGGAAAAGAAAAACGGGACGGTTGAGTTTAGTAAAACAAGAAAGCGACAGCTGGGTTTAGGAGATGTAACACGCTGGACACGAGCCCCGGTCTACTGGGTAAAAGTCCTGTGTTGGTTGACCCATCCACCACCCCAACCAACCCCCTTACACGGATTTTCGGCCTTTCATACTACTCGCTACCCTTGTCGCTCTTAATGCTACGTCATCTTCTCATTAACTTTACTTTGGCATTGTTTTCCGTGGTGGGCACACTGAATTTTCACACATTCCGTGCCACCACCACGTAATGCGCTGTTAACAGTTCGTGCTCATTTCATGGAATTCTGTGAGACCAGGCTGGTATATCGTACAAAAACATATGCACACCAATTCGTATGATAACCTACGAAATTAGCCAACCGCCGGCTGGTCACGTGACAACCGGTCACATGACAATTAAGTTTACATTTGGTAGAGAAAAGGTTACTGTCAGCTGGGTACAGGTCACGGTGAGGTGCCACTCGTTTCAGAGGCTGTTGCCGTGCAGTTGAGCTTAGCCCACAAACTTTGACGCATCGGTCGACGACTAGTTAAGATTAGAAAAAGATTGTGTTTTGGATTAAAACACTGGTACTCTTAAGTATTACTCCTGAAACATAAACATGCGTTTCCTGGGTGAAAGTCTTGTGTTTTTCCCTAAAACCCTCTAAGCCATTTTTTCCCATCTTTGGTTCGCCTGGTCTCCTTGTGTAATAGTGCTTGTATAACCTCAACCCTATTATGCACAATCAAGTTATATACATCATTTTTTTCAGGAGAACCTGGGCTATCAGAATATGCATGCTGCAGGGATGTCACATGAATGTATAAATTGTTATATGACTATAGAGACAAAAGAAAAGACTAAACGAAAAGAGATGTATTGAAATCACACAGGGAACAATAATAACTAAAGCTTTTGGCTTTTGAAAATTGTTCTCCCAAGTGCTGGCAATCAGGGGAAACAAAAATAAACTCTGTAACTAACAAAAATATAAAACTATTTAGTTTATTCCCAAAAATGTCCATATGCTTTTATTCAAAAAGGTTAGTTGTGTCACCTCTAACGCATTTTCTGTCTGCTATGAGACATCAGTAGACCAAATCAAACTCATTTCAGCCTCCAGGCCTGCAGGGGCTCTCATGGCCTCTCTGTATTCATCTTCCAACACTGAATAGAAGTCCTTCCCGCCAGTCAGTCGCCATCTTGGGTCTCCACTGGTCTGCATCGACGGCAGAATATTGAATTTTCATTACTCGTTCAAAGTGTGCAAAGTCTCCGAAGTTTCAGGCTGAATTGCTAAGCTTCTGAAGGACTACAAAGGCACCAAAGGACTTTTTAGAAAGCTATAGCTGTCTGTTAATGAGCTTCAGCTACGGCGAGACGATGGGTCCAAAAGTCAAGAAGCAAAGGGAACATACACAAGTTGATTTTTGGATTCACAATTATTTATTTATGTTACAAAGACACTGTAATTCCATAATGGATTAAAAAAGCTTTTGGATGGCCTACAGTTGTCAGAGGACCTCGTTAAAATCGCATTTCT
Organism: Sander lucioperca; assembly: GCF_008315115.2. Taxonomy (NCBI): domain Eukaryota; kingdom Metazoa; phylum Chordata; class Actinopteri; order Perciformes; family Percidae; genus Sander; species Sander lucioperca. Next base: position 635,525 of record NC_050192.1, on the reverse strand, counting down.
CTGCTTCTAAACAAAAAAGTACGTCTCTACACTGTATTGATCTGGAGATAATAAATAAGACATATAAAGTATGTATTGTCCTGTCCCGGGGGACAGCATCGACTTTAGAGCAGAGTTTCTGCACTGTCTTAAAAAGTCTAAAATTTCAAAATCAAATTTGCTTAAATTAATGCTAGGCTACCTCTAATGCTCATTGAAATGTTCCTGCAGCACTTTAGAATGTTTCTTTCTTGATCCCGTGGTGTAGTAGTTCTTTTTTTCGCAAGTCCAAATATAATTTGCTGTATTACGACTACAAATAAGCAACTTATATTGCAGCCAATCCACTTTCATGTTATTGGCGCGAGTCTCTTTCTTGATTGTACCACAGACATAAAACAGATTTTATTCTTCAGTATGGAGAACTGCAAGTTTAGAGCTACTTGGCTTGAATTTAGGTCTTGGTTAAAGCAAGTTCCTAATAATGTATTTGAAGCCTACTGCTTCTTATGCGAGAAAACAATTAAACGTTGGGTGTACGGGCACTGGAGTCTCATGCAAAAAGTGAGAAACATCTAACTGCTGTGAAGGGTCTCCAGCAAACGAGCCAAGCCATCAGTCAGTTCTTCCGAGTATCTGGCGGCTCCGGCTCCAGCCCCAGCCCCAGCGCTGCCTAGGCGAGACCCACACAGCAGCTCCGCAACTCCCGTAAGCGACCTCCGTGTCGCTTTGGATCACAGCCAACACTAAGAGCGGAGGTGCTCTGGGTCCTCCACATGGTGACTAGACACCAGTCCTACAATGGGAATGAGGAAATTGGGGAATTGTTTCAGACAGGTCTTAAAAAGGTCTTAAAAAGTCTTAAATTTAACTCGGTGAAATCTGCAGAACCGTGTAGATGGTTCCAGGAAACGAACGCCGCTCTATGCTCTCCTTTATGACCCACTCATCCACCCCGACATCCTCACTACGCAGACCAGAGTGGTCTTATACAGCAGTAGTTACTGTGGTGCATATAGCAATAAATGTGTGCAATACATATGAATTACAGTGCATTACTTTTTCGGAGCTATATGTACGAATGGTTCATGAGAACAGCCTGTTGCCGTTACATTTGTAGTGACTCGGTTTTTGTGTCATGCTCTGGATGTGACTGGATGAGGTGCATTTAGTTATTTTTAGATTGGTTCTGCTGTATCATAGTCCTTCCCCAGTCTATTTGTAAAAATGAGAGAAAAAGAGACCTGAGACCACAGAAGAGACACTGAAAGGAGTCGGGGGTGGGCAGCAGCTTTGCCTCATTCCCTACATTCTCAACCCCCCACCTTCCTCCAGCCTCAGCTGCAGCCGGGCTGAAAGGCTGAATTCCAGCCACTAGAGGCTTTTTTTTCAGACAGGGACTCTACAAACATCAGGAGTTCTCTGGGACCTTTGGAGATTTCCACATGTCACCTATGCCTCCCTCTCCTAACTCCCACCCATTTTTATTCCTGCCTCTGGAAGAGTTTAATCATTTCACTCTGAAAATAATTGGCTTGTTGACCTGCTTCAGGGCTCCATCAGGAATTCCCCTGATGTAACTTTAGGCCATCCCTATTGTCAATTTCACACTCATATGTCAAACACAATCATATCTGGACTGTCAAGAAAAGTCCAGTTAACTAATTACACATTTACAAGCTGAACTTCTGCAGGTACATTGTGATAAAATGAGCACACCCCCTTACAAAATCCTAAGAAGCATGTTTGTAGTGCATTCAGAGAAGGTGAGCACTTACTTACCCACATTCACTGTTTGTTTAACACAGGAAGTTACATGGCTGTCCTGTGGTTTCCTGGATGTTTGTGTAGCGATAGCTTGGATTTTTCCCTATTCCATTCACAATGCAGTTCTTTGAAATTCTTTAAATAGATATGGACATTTATGTCATTAAAGTATTTCTGCTACCACTATTATGAAGCAGGAAGTGAGCTGTTCCAGGCCCGACAGGTTAATTCATAACATCTGCAACGCTCTGTTAAAACAAGGCAGAGCTGAGTGCCATGCATAGATCCTTCCTGTTTCAAAGCAGCCACGCATGCACGCTGGGAAACAGCCACATGCATTTGCATCAAATGGTTCCAAGACACTTAAGACTGCTGAAGATACTATACACTGAACAAAAAACATATATTCTGTAAATGCAAAATTCAATACACCAAATAATAGGCAAATACATATTGTAAAGTCTAAGCAGACATATTGCATTTCTACTTTTCTTGCTCTTTTCCTTTGAGGTACTCTGGGAACAGATTTCTCTTCAAACAGCAGAGGCTCCTTAATGGAGCCGATCCAATTTGTCTGCGCCTTTCTTTCCTTTCAGAGCACCCCCCAAAACCCTACCAACAAAAGCCTGCTTGTCTGCTAGGAATTTTCCACATTCCTTGCAACGACAGACATTTTTCTTCTGTACAAAGGGCCCTTCGGCAAATTCCCCCTAATCGCCGGGTTTAGTTGGATTTCTGATAGGTGCAATTCACAACTCTGGTGGGGCGTAATGGCTGGCGCGGGGGGGCAATGCCTGTAGCTGTATCTATAAGACCCCTGGTTTATTTCCATCACTTCATATAGCATCACTGCATATGGCTTTTATCCTAAAGCCATATGGTATGATGGCTGTTCAAGAGGAAAAGCTACTGGGTTGCAGTGGTGTTTAAGTGTAATTTGGTCAAATAAAGGGTTTTTTTCTGTATGGTTTCTGATGCTATGCAGTGATTGAGTCAACAGAAGAACCTCCACATAACCCTTTGAATACAATACTATCATTTTTAGAGAAAGACCTGCGTGTTTGAACAAGTTGGCGTGCCTGTTCTGGAGTCACCCAGACAATAACAAGCTGCAATCAGACTCTCCCACAGAAGACATGCGAGTGTTGTCAACTACCAAGATTAAATATTCTTTGCTTCTTTCTGGAACCTTAAGCCTGAATCTGGTTGGCTACTCGTGTACGGAAGTGTCACGGGGTCAAGTTCAAGGCCTAGCAAAGTTGTTGTTGAAAAAAAAATTACAAAAAAAGAACGAGAGAGAGAGAGAGAGAGAGAGAGAAATAGAAAGGGTTGTAAAACACTTTCACAAGACTTCATGTGGGCGAGAGATCGAGGGAGTGTGTGTATGGACAGAAGGAAAGAGATAACTTTAGAATCTTATGACTTGTGGTGCAAAAACTGTTGCAAATGTTTTGGCCAAGGTTCTTTCTTCTGGGAGGATGAATTTGCTCAGTGAATGAAATGGCTACCTGCCCTTTAGAATTAAGGTATTATGTGTAAAAAGCTTTCAGTTTGTCCTGAGGTTGATGCTGGAGGAGGGCTCATGAGGGCTCATCAAAATTGAAGGAGCATGAAAGTGTTCAGTTAGTGTAATCTGCTTTTCTGACTGCAAGGTATGTACGATTGGAAATGTTGGTCTAAAATTTTTTTTTTTCGACCAAACATGGATAATTTGGGTTTATAAATTGCACGTCAATTTAAAAATTTGAACCCATCAATCTCTACGAGCCTATCCACACTGAATCCAATACTTTCGTATTTCACAGTGCTGTTTTTTTCCCCTTGCAGCTGTTTTTCAGATGCCGATAAAAACAAGCCAACCAATAATTAATTCTAAATTGCATCATTTAAATGTAAATTTGATGAATCCCTTCATGGTTTAGTTTTAATAAATGTGCCAGTTAAGTAATAGACCATAATTAACCACTTCAAAGAAATCATTATGTTAGTGGCACACTAGCTTCCATAATAAATTGACTCATAAATACAAGTTTCCCAGACAGACAGTTCACTTAAGCAGTCTGTGAATTCCCAAGTGTCAGATTAGTCAAATGTTTACCTACCTAAGTGTTATTTGGCAACATTTTAACAATTTAAATGGCGAACATTCCAGGTTTTAACAGCCTCATACTCTACACAGCATTTCATCCGAAGCATATCTCATGACAGACGTTTCATCCATGCAGGCTTGTGTTTGTGGAGGGGACATTGGTCAAATTATCCATTTGGCTTCAAAGGAGGTCCAAAGGTTAGCAGGCCCGGTAACGGTTAACCAGAGCAAACAGCAGCAGCACCTATCTTATGGGATAATTAACACTTAGACTACAAAGACAGCAGAGCCGGAACACATTACACTTTATACACACACATGTAGTACAATCAGGTGCACGTACGCAAATACATATCAGATATAGTTATTAATAGTTAATGTATTAATGCTATACATGAATTATATGTCAAAACGTAGTAATATGACTATAACTTTTAGAAAATAGAATCTAAAGCTGTAGTAAGTTTGAAGATGTTGTTTGTGGTTTTAGTAATGTAGTCTATAGTACTTAAAGGTTCAGTAGGTAACTTCCATAAAAAAACATTTTGTCATGACAGTAGCCCAGGAGGCAGATTCTCTGTGAAAACATCACGTTCCTCTGCCTTCTCCTGGTGCTCCTAATGGCATTTGCAAGTTTCCACCGCGCCTGAAGGAAAACAACCAATCAGAGCCGAGGAGTCTCTAAGGCAGTGTCAATGACTGCTCATAAACTGCGGTCAAAAGGCAGAGCTGTAAAGTGAGAAAGTTTGTGACTAGGGATGCAACGATTATAGATTTTGTTGGTACGATTATAGTCTGAAGAATAATCACGGTTTCACGATTATTATGCATTCATTTATTGTACTACTAAAGTATAAAATAAAACACTTTAGATGTTAGTGTTATGTATTGCTGTCTTTTTTTAGATAATTTTTTGGGGCTTTTATTGCCTTCTACGTGAAAGAGAAAGTAGGAGGCTTTAACTTGAACTGTAAAGCGGCGCTATCGAGGGCGAAGGCCTAGAGAGACCCATCAGATCACAATTTTCACCAAGTCTGACATGCCTATACATGGAAATTAATAAATGCTAATAAATAACCATCAAACACTTCTCTGATGATTTTGTACAGAGTGATTTCTCCTCCTCTGCATATTTATTGCAGCAGCTGGACAAGGAAGTAGGTTACTCTGGTATAGATTTTTGACTATTTTAAGACGAGGGAGAACATTTGTCGTTGTTAGACTTCATTAAAAGTAAAGTTGGGCTTTGCTGTTGGCTTCACAACTCACTTTTAAAAAAGACAGATAAACAAAGAGAGAGATTCACGCTCCCCAGCAGCCGCACTGAACTGAAGGGCTGGAGACGGGTGTCTCGTGCCAGGGAGAGGGAGTAAGAGAGGCGGTGCCGAGATAATTAAACCAAAACTTATTTTCATATGTTTACGCTGGGTAAAACTCTGCTACCACTCTGTGAAAGGCAGACTAGTGAACATTGGGGCACCCACTGCCAGCGGACTGTTGGGAAATGAATTGAACCGCTCCGTTCTGCTGTTGTTGAAGCTGCCTGTGAACATCCTAGTTTTATACAGTCTATGGTGAAAACTCAGCTAAAAGCACAGTAAGACAAAATTGATGTTGTTGTTTTTTCAAAGTGTGCGGCGAACGTAGGCGGCGACCTGTGACGACTTCCCCACATCACACACACGTCATTTCCAACCAATCACATAATTTGTTGACCCAGGTTGTGCGCAATTCACAGTGAAATCGACCCAAGTCTACCCTGATCAAACCCACCTGGCGACCTGGGTATAAACCTGATTGAGCCATTGGTGTGAAAGGGGTATTAGAGCCTCCTCAGCTCTGATTTTTTGCTTTCCTAATGCCATTAGGAGCACCAGGAGGAGGCAGAGGAACGTGCGTTTTTTTTTTTTACAGATGATCTGATTAATGCAGTACTGTCAGAATATAGTGATAGTTTGCGCAATGTGACAAAAAGCTGTTTTTATCAACGTTACCAGCTTTAATGAAGATTTGAGGCTGCCGTTGTACACATGTAACTTTGTCTATCTTGTTTGCGTGCAGCTGCATTTCATCAGAGTTGCACTGTGTGTCATCCCCTGTAATTAAGGTTGAAAGTGGTTGCAGTAGCTTCAGCATCAGCTGATAGCACAAACAACAAGAATGGACCACTAACAGACACTTGAAGCCCACACACTGCTCTCACTTAAGATATTTAAAGGTGCTTCCACTGAAATGCTTGGATGGTTAAACAGATTTCCAATGTTTGGAACTGAAACTTTTTTCCGCTCAGTGATTTACAATGCAGCACATTAGCATAGCAATGCTTCGGTCCTACATGTGTATCTACACAGGATGCGTTCAGGCATAGTACTGAGTGTAGGCCACCTGCGTTTCGGCAGCACTCTGAGCCCAACATACAATCAAATGGGAAAAAATACATATAGCGAGTGCAATGTGAGCATGAACCCTAACCCTAACCCTAACTCTAACCCTAACCCTAACTTGTCATGACAAAAACCGAATGACACTTACTAAAAGAAACGTTATGTCATAAACGTTTATGACTTGTTTATAATGTTTATGACACGTTCATGACAGTGTCATGTCACTCTTATGTAGATACCTTCAAGTAAAGTGTAACCTAATATTGATATAAAATAACTTTTAATAAAGCCCATTCATGCTCCCTGGAGAATGGACCCTGTCTGTTTCAGACACTCCATGAGCCTTCAGGATATGCTGTCAGCTTTGCATACAAGTCTCACAGTCAAATAGGGAAACTGTCATTAGGTTCGCTGAACACATTCATGCTCCCTCTGTTTGGATTTCAATTACCCTGTAGTGTTTCCTGTAGCACCACCCTGTGTTTTCATTCTGCCTTCTTAGAACCTATTGCTGGGTCATTACTGTGTCTTGCTTTAGACTTTGCCATGTTCTGTGCAAAGTATGCTGGACAAGAGAAAAGGGATTACACCAAGCTGTCTACAAGCTGTCTCAAGAGCAGTCTACAATTTAAGATGCTTCTGCAAATCTATGAACACACTGGAAGTGATGAATAGGCTGTGGCATTTATATGACCAGTTGGAGAACCAGTGAAGTTTCTGACACTGGAAAGTGATGAGGACAGCTAATGCGGTGCTGGAGAGAGAGAGCATGGTGAGTGGCCCACCTCTTCTAATAGGTGGGGCTTTTGTGAATGGTGGCTTGTACAAGGTGCTCAACAGAACGGAGGCATTTCTCTCTTTGATCAGAGGAAGACTTCTGGAAAGAGGCTGCTGGGTGGTTGTAGAGCTGAGAGCCTAGAGCGCCGCATTCTTGGAGCAGCAGAGGGATTGGGTTTCAGCTGAGGGGTCTCCACCATAGGGCTCCTACTTTTAGCCATACTTACCTACCTTGGAAGGGTTGAAGCTGCCCAAGCGGCCCTCATGCTATGCCTCAAGCTGGCCCCCAGCTGGGCCAACAAGTGATTCATAGTGTTAGGCCCAGGCAACATCAAAGAGTGCCAGAGCCTGTAAAAGACAATGCTGCCATTTCTCTGTGCTGGTGTAGACGGGGAGGGGGCTGGTTTGGGGCATTGGGAGAGAGGCTCTACCAACAGGAGTGGCTTCTGTACTTAAAGGTATTGGGTTTCACTGATGTTTTTTTGGAATACTTTGTTCCAGATGCACTGTAGTAGATTTTACTGTCAGACTGTAACATCGAGGACGCTTCCTCCTTTGTCTTTATGGTCACTGTAACTACATTCAGTTGTGTACCTGCTGTTACTTTAATTGATTTTCAAGTATTGATTTAAACCCTTACTTACTCATTGTGTAGCCTGCACTCCCTTGGCTGCAGTCTTAATTAACATGTTTTCTTTGCTGTATCACATAATGCTTCAAACAGGGATTTTTCAGTTTTACAAACTAGTGTTGCTTAGGTGAGCATAATAGCAACGATAAAGAAAAAATTAGGTGTTACAAGATCAAGGAAATACATCAAATTACACTACAAAAGTATCAAGGATAACCCAATAAACTCCAAGACTTCTTTCTATCTATGACTTTGGTGTAAAGATACATAAATAAGATAGATATAAATCAGGTTCCCCAATATCCATGTTCTTCAGTGGTCTTGGTTCTTAATTCAAAATTTTGACCTGTACTATTTATTTATTTGTTTCAAAATCCACAATGATTTTTATAAACTGCTGAAAAGAAGCTATGGAAACTATGGCTGGCCATTTCTACCAGGAAAATAATACAAATTGATGAAAAATCATTGTTCAAGCATCCGAATTATGACAAATCTCAGATTTATGATTTACTAAATCAAAATTAAGATTTTTTGGGATTATGAGTTTTTTCAATTCAATTATTATTATATTATTTTTCAATTATGTTATTTGTAAATTAGTCTCGCTTTGCCAGACCCTCCTCCAAAGCGCGCCGAAGGAGGGTTTGTCTACTCCACACAGCATTCTGGGATGGGAGGAAAACATGCTCTGGTTTAATGGCATTTCTTTAAACCAATCAGAATAATCATGGGCGGTGCTCCGCACAGAGCCACTGCTTAGTGCGTAGTCATGCAACAGAAAACTCAGATTGGACAGACAGTCTAGCTAGCTGTCTGGATTTAACCTGCAGAGATCTGAGGAGCAGTTAACCATAGTCCTCAGAAATCCACCAAATTTAAAATTCCAACACAAAAAAAGCGGAAGGAAATGGAAAATACATGCATCCGGTGGAATTTCCTGCAGCACTGGAGCAATCCTGGGAAGTGGAACGCGAAGGATATAGACCATTTGTAAATCAACCTTCAGCTTGCAATCAACTTGCACTTAATTAATCATTTTAACATTTCTAACATATTCTAAAGGCCCTTCTAGGAATGGGCATTGCAAATTAGCAGCAGCTATAAATACTTAAACACTTTGTATTGGATAATTGTTGTACAATTCTTTATGTATACTGTATTTATCCCTATCAAATAAACATTAAATAAATAAACAACATAAACATTATTGAGAAAACACATTTACATTTGATATTAGCTAACTACTTAGCTTAACACTACTGCCACAGAATGCAAGTATGCTAGTATGGAGAGAGGACAATACATTCTACCTAGAATTTTCAAGCAATAGCATGCCAAAAATGTAGGTTCTTTGCATTCTAAAATCATAAAACGTTTTTATACAGAATGTAATATGTTTTAATTTAGGTAAGGTGATACAAAACATAACGTGATTTAAACGAAGTAAATGCAACACACTCTATGAACAGTACATTACAGAAGCAGAACATCTGACTGTTGTGTATGCTGTTGTAGGAAAGCGGGACAGGTGGAGTTTTCTGGTGATGTGGTCGAGCACCCACCTACCCAACAACAAAGGAGGGGAGAGTTTTTTTAGAAGCCTGGCAGTGTTCATAGGGTGTGCATCCTCTTCTGTGTGCACTGGTTTCCAAATTCTTCCTTAACTGCTGCTTGCATTCCTCATGCAGGTCCTATCCGGTGTTGACATGGACTCCATTACTGTGTTTGAGCCTACAGACATTCCAGCCGGAGCTGGCACAGAAAACACCAGCTGTTTGAACTGATCACTGGTGGGTGTGGGGGGTTAGGGACATGGTACTCTCTCCTCTTAGGGCGAGCAGCTGGCCGGGCTTATGAGCACCAGGGACTCTACATTTTCTTTTTACATTCTCAGATCTAATGGAGTGCTCAGCTGTTCAGCTCTGGCCAGAGCTACTTCCTGTGCAGTTGTGAGCTTGTGTATATCCTTCGCCCCACAGTGTTTGTGCAGTTTAAAGGACCGGACACACCAAGGCGACTGATGCGACCGTCGCCCTAGTTTGTGTGGTGTGTGCGCACCATCGCCACGCATCTGCCTTCGTCTGCCTTTTTTTGGCCGACGTCGACCGTCGGCCGAACAGCCAATCCATCTGATCGGCAGCTTGAAAATGGTAGTGAGGAAAGCAGACAAACTGTGAGAGCACCAAGCCCCCAAGAACAGTGCCATGTCTTAAAGCAACCATGGGCTTAGCGGCCGACGGTGGAACGTCTGACAACCCTCTGGCCCAGAAAAACTAAGGTTAATAAACGAATATCCTATACCGTTAAATTTAATATAAAGACCGTAATAAACCTCCCTCTCTCTGCACCGTCTGCACTGCTAAACAATTAGCCCCCTAGCAAGCAGGCTAGCTTACGAGCCAGCCGGCCAGCCTCTAAATTAGTAAAATGTAACATCTTAAGGTTTCATTCACACACTCGTGTCACATCGTAGGAAAGCCATTGCTATCGCCAGATTAGAGAGTGACAATTTAGTTTGGCTTATTTTTATGAAACCAGTGTATGATGAAGGCATGTTGGGTGGGTGGAACTATCGAGCTAAAGTTGGCCAACTAGCTAGCAGCTGGCCGTTCTGGTTTGGTCCCTCCACTTCAAGAGTCTGGCTGTCTGGCTGCAGAACTCCACTGTGGAGTCTATTCCGGTGCAGGCTCCATTGTCAGGACACCTCCACTGTTAGGACAGGAAATGCAAGCAGAAAATACAACAACAAAAAAGTCTGCACAAAAGGTCCAACAGCGGCTACACTTTAAGCTGAGGGTCTTTGGTTGCTCCTCTTCTACCATGCCATAGTTGAGAGCATCCTGCGTTATGGCATCACAGCTTGGTTTTGAAACCTCAGTGTTCAGATGAAAACCCAGAATACCTGGCTAGCACAAAGAGCCATGGAAATCATGGGAGTCAGACAGCATCCTACACTCCAGGCTGTCTTTGACAATACTATCCTCAGGCAGGCCCAGAAGATCATTTGAAACCCCAACCATGTCCTCCACAATGAGTATCAGCTTCTCCCTTCAGGCAGACGCTTCAGAGTCCCCCGGTGCAGACTCAACCGCTTTAAGAACTCATTTGTCCCCCTGTCCATCAAAGCCCTGAATGGCAAGCCAGCCTCACCCCTGAAATGCTGCTTTTGTCTTAAACACACACATGTACATATTTGATATTTACATGTTGAATATCGCGATAATGATATAACTTGTGATAAATAAACAGATACTACAATGTAGCCTACTCAGTTCTGCATTTCTGCTGCTTTCAGTATTTTGCTAAAGTACAACAAATTGCTCGTTCAATTTTAAATAAATGACAAAAAAAAGTGTAGCCATGTTGTACTTTGTCAATTAAATAAAAACATTTTTGGCCAAATGTTAACGGTTCAGCAGGTAAAATACCTGTAATACTGTACTATGATCCATACAGAAAGTTACATGTTATCATTAATCTCAACACTGTTCCTTCCTAACTCCTGTTAAATCATATAAGAATAGGGCTATCTAAAGTTAATTCTTGTTCATTGTGTTGGTTAAATCATTGTTCGTTTTTTGAAGTGTATTAATCCGTGATTTGGGGATCCTAAACACACTGCTCTGTACTATACATGTCCTGTGGCACTCATTTAGTTAGATCTCATCTGAGCAGTATTCTGTCATTCAAACACCTCTGAGTTGTAGTTTAAAATTTGTTACAGACAATTTAATAAAATGAAGGGTTTTATTCGGGCTCGGGTCCACCAATACAGTTAATGGATACAGACACGGAGAACTCTGTGCTCTGAGCAGCGGTTAGCTCTAGTCAGAGACTTCACGAGGGGGAGGGGCTGGAGGCAGCTAGTCTGTGTGCGCTGTAGAAAATACACTGTTGTTTGGAAAGAAAATTGAATTCGGATTGTATCTACCTGGGCGGGTCTCAATTTACCTGGGCGGTGCGCCCAAGTAGAACCTATGTAACACTGATCACTGCATACAGTATATTATGAGGACTATTGTGTTGTACAACAGGCAGTGTGCAATTTTGTTGGCTAGTGGCAGTGCATGCATCATGAGCATGTCCATGCAGAGTGATGAAGACACAGAACAGTCTGTGTCTGTGTACTTTATGTATGTGTGTATGTATGTATGTGTGTATGCACTATGTTGTGTTGAGTTCTTTAAACAGCAGATATTGTTTGTTTGTCCAAGACAAATTTCCTTTGGGATAATAAAATATATCTTAAAATTGTGTAAACTCTTTCGGTGAAAGTAGTTTGGTCGTTGATTTATATTTAAATAGCCTAATTAATCAACATTTTACAGTGCAAACAACTAATTCTGTTAATGGAGTATTTATTTTGCCGATCCTGTCCACACTATGCACCCGGAATGCTGTGTGGACTAGCCACTCCACAGCGCTGTGGAGGAAGGTCTGGCAATGGGACTCTCCTCATCTAATAATAACAGTGTTTTTTTCATTATTAGTGCAGTGTTTATTTCCTGTGAAATTAACAAAATATCAGCAACAGCTTTTTTCAGTTTAGTGTGAAGATTTTTGTTATATATTCCAATAACACCAGAAGAATTTATCGCCATGTGCAAAATAAACAAATTATTAGTGAAACTATGTCCCTCTCCTTGGTGCAGTCAGTTATTCTAAATATATACTTGAAACTAGAAAACATGCACATTGTGACATAGTTTTATCTTTGCTGTTGCCTGCTCTTTTGATAAACCTAGTGTATACTAAAGGAGACTATGGTCTCTGTGTCAACTGATTATTTTGTAGAAAACTGTTGAGTATTAAACAATTGCGTGAGTGTGATGGAATTGAGATAAATTGGTAAGGAAGTCATTGAAAGGAAGTTGTGTTAATATATTTAACGTTTGAAAATTATTTTAAATACATAAATTAAAAAAATGAATTTGCCCTTTTTTCCCTTGAGCCCCTGCCCCACAAAATGTTTGTGCAAGTCCCTGCGGGCAGCGTTTGGTGATTGGGGTTGGAATAGGCCTGTGCAGAAGGAAATTCATCGTAACTGTGTTGCTGTCAGATTTTAGGTGATCATTAATCCCACTCTGTCTTAATGTTAATTCTGTTTTGTCACTTTCATTTCCAGTTGAATCATGAACCAGTCAGAGTTAAATTTCTGCCAAGCCGCCGCGTGACTTATTGTTAAATGACCGCTAAAGACTTCTTGTAAATGATAGAAGTGGAGGACGAACACTAACCTATGCCTTCTGCTCTCTTGCAGCCGCAGCAAGTCGTCCAGAAAAAGCTTGCTCAGGTAAGATCAAAAGGATTGTGCATACAAACACACACACACACACACACACACACACACAAAGGAAAAATGACTTAAAACAACCAGGATGTAATCCTTATTACCCTACATTATGCATCAAAATGAACGCAAAAATGAGTAGATGCAAATTCCTTTTAACGGCACAAATTCTTTTGATGCGTGATTAACGCACGTGCGTTCTGTGATTTGGGCCAATTTGCGCTTCAGGCAGCTCCGTAGTTTGGGAACTCAGGAAGCGATACAGCAGTAATGTTGTTGATGACTAGCAGAAACAAACCTCCTTGAGCAGAAATGGAAAAAGAAAAGGGACTTTTGAATGGCAAGTTCAGTTTCAAAGCCCTTCCAGATGGTTCTCTCAACAAGATTAATGTTATTTGCAAGTACTGTCGATGTAAATTAAGTTACCACCGGAGTGTGTTGAGTCTTGTTACATTTAGCTGACCAATGTACAATGTGTCTGTTGCTATAATACACGTTGCTTGCGTGGATAGTGTTAGCAAAATTTTAGTCTCGCCTTGCCAGAGCTATCTCCACAGCGCTGCGGAGGAAGGTCTGGCTAGTCCACACAACATTCCTGGATAGGAGAAATGAGGGATATCTGGCGGAACCTCCGGTGGCACCAGAACTATCTTGAGCTGCACTCTGTGTATGAAAGGCGCTATACAAATAAAGCTGTTATGTTATGTTATGTTATGTAAATGAAATGTCGTCGATATAGACTAGCTAAAGTTAGTATTATTGTACATTGCTTGCTCAACGTTTATAAGTCAAGGTAAATTGAGTTTGTAATAATTTAAAAAAACGCCAGAATTTGAAGTAGAGTGAGTCCTGTTTTCTATGTAGCTCTAGTTAGCTACATAAAGATGGACTTGAATTAGCCCCAGCTGTGAGCTAGGGTTAACAGACGACTGAACTACAGGCTGGTCTGCCCCATTTACGTTTCCTTCAAAACCAAACATACCATATTTTTCTAGTCTGATGCCAATATAGGCAAAATTACATTGTCAGTGCCTTCCAGAACGGTTACAAAAGATCATTGCAAAAATGAGTGCTTTCTGATCTGCAAAGTTACGAGTAACGTTTGGTTCGTTTGGTTAAGTTTAGACCAGAAAACAAAAACTGACACAGTGGGAAACCAGAGTTGCATGCTTTGTTGATCCGTCCATCCACCCCAACTTCCTCCCTAGCGCTAACAACAAGCATTTTAATTACAACTTTGATCCTGACAGACAAGTTATAATTGACTCAACCACTAAAGGTCCTTGTCAGTCAAACATAGGTTGTTGCTATCTTTTTTGATTTGTTTTTTGTTTCCGTGATGGGCCCACGGAAGAATTAAGTTAAGGAAAAGGTCGTGGGTGGGCTTACGTTTCCATGACACGCTGGACAACAACGGGACGGTTGGGTTCAGGAAACATGACACGCAGGACACGATCCCCGGTCGCCTGGGTGAAAGTCCTGTGTTTGACCCATCCACCACCCCAACCAATTGGCATTGTTTTCCGTGGTGGTGGCACGGAATGTATGAAAATTCCGTGTGGCCACCACGGAAAACAATGCCAATGTAAAGTCAATGAGAAAATGACGTAGCATTAAGAGCGACTACGGTAGCGAGTAGTATGAAAGTCCTAAATCCGCATAGGGAGGTTAACAGTTTGTGATCATTTCACGGAATTCTGTGAGACGAGGCTGGCTTGGAACATTGCTGCAACAGTAACTCACCTTGTAGCTAAAGTTTACAGTAGTGCTGGCATTTTTACTTATAAAAGGTTGGGCCAGATGAAAAAAGTCTGGCAAAAGTCACATCACATGTAAATACCGGAGTGGCATTTGCAAGAAAAGAGGTGTGATGAGACATGATGTATCTTTTAATCCTTTTAATCTATTAATCTTAGAGGGATTTTCCAAAGCTAACTGCAGTTCCTCCATGTGTGACTGTTCATAAATGGCAGATTTTAGATGCTGTTTTTTGTTGTTGGCTTGAGCACCTACATCAGAGGGAGAATAAAAGCTGACTGGTAATAAGCCAGTGCAACATGACACAGGACCCCCACCCCCAGCATTCCCTCACACTCTAGGAATCCACCAGCCTCCCTCTGTTCACTGGTGCGGGCCACTTCTTGGTGTGAATGCATAACTTGGCTTTGATTTGTGGCTGTGTGGGAACAGGGCTGAGGTAGTTGGGAGCCGCTGTGAGGCCCTGGGAGCTGCACGCCATAAAAATGTCATTTAGCTCTCCCACTTTGATAGGCTGCTTTATCTCAGCCCCACCACCACTAGCTTGTTCAAACCCATTTCAGTACAGTGCTTGGGTGGGGTGGATACATGACCCAACAGAAAGCTACAACTTTACACATGCACATAGCACAGATTCCCAGTGAAGTTTCAGCTACCAACCAGATTTCCTATTTTCCATGCTCCTATGTTCTTTTTTTTGCACAAAACACACAATTGCAACAATTTCAATATCTCTCCTTATTCAAGGCTCAGCCAAACTAATGCGGGTTACACACCACAGGAAAACTGATTTTGGGCCCGAATCCGCACTCCCGACAATCGTCAGCAAAGCACCGATTTTTTGATGGTTCTGAAGATTATCTTGCCAGATTTGTGTGACTGTGGTTGACGTATGTTAAGAAAAAATCCACCGATCTAGTGTGTAACATTGTGAGTGGAGTGAGATACAACTCTCTGCACTAAACATCATTAGAAATTCACACCAGCATTTTCAGATGTTTTTTAAAAGTTCACTATACATGCTGGAATGCAAAACAATAGAAATATACTTAATTCAATTCAACTCAAATCAATTTCATGTATAGTATCAAATCATAAGAGTTATCTCAAGACACTTTACAGATAGAGTAGGTCTAGACCACACTCTATAATTTACAAAAACCCAACAATTCCAGTAATTCCCCCAAAAGCAAGCATTAAGTGCGACAGTGGCGAGGAAAAACTTCCTTTTAGGCAGAAACCTCGGACAGACCCAGGCTCTTGGTGGGCGGTGTCTGACGGTTTTTTTAGTGGCAGTTAGCAAACCATCATGTGGTTAAAGAGATGGTTTCCCAGTTCCAAATTATAATCTCAGAAGGTGTGAATGGGGCCAACAGTTACAAGGACTGAATGAATGGAATCACACCCCAATTTAGAGAGTAATTTAACACCCGGCTGCAAAGCAGTTTTTTGTGGCCCTCTCTGGTAGAACGTTCCAAGCCTGTTTTACCTCTGACCACACCCAGGTGAAGTTATGGCCCTGACACAATAGACAGATGACAATGAACTAGTGGCGACAAAGGCTGTCTGTGGCGTCGCCTCACATCACCTCTTCTTGGCCAAAAAGTTGCACTTGAACACAACCCCAAAGACTACAGCCTTTGGCCAACTAGCACGTATGTTCTGTGCCTGCATGAGAGGAAATAACTCTCCATGCCAGCAGGTGGAGGTAATCTACTGTATTTGTTATTCAGAAAGAGATATCGGATATACAAACCATTGCTATGATACATACAACAAAACAGCGTTCGCCCGAATCAGCACCTACCGTTTCACTCCCCGCCAGGATGACAGCAAACACTGGGAGATGGCTAGCCAGACTGTCCATACACTGGGCTGTCAACCGTTTTCTTGGCAAAAAAAGTCTCCCTGCGGTGAGGAAGTGGAGGGACCAAGTAGCCAGTTGCGACCGGCTGGGTAGTTAGCTTGATAATTCCACCTACCATGCTTTCATGCTACACTGGTTATAGAAAATGAGCCAAACAAAGTTGTCACTCTTCTGGCGATAAAAATGTGCTTTCCTACGATGTGAAAGAGTGTATGATGAAAAATTAGGTAGTTAAGTTTTATTAAGTTGGCCAGCTAGTTATTTTATTAGTATATTTTGTAATGTGTAGGTACGTAGATCTTTTAAAATACATGTTTATGTTGAAATAAATATACCTATACATGTTATTGCACGTTTGCCCTCTTATGGACATCATGTGCAAAAATAGATATTCCAATAGTTCGAAAATACAGTATGTTTTTTAGAAGGAACATTCAAACATCATTTTTGGCCAGTTTTGACAGCCCTATGTGTATTTGATTGATCAGATGAGATGAAGATGAGAAGTTCCTTTCCGTTTTTCTTCTCAGCTGAGAAAGTATGCAAGGTTTGCTACATACGCCTATTTACATACGCCTAGGCATGCCTTTGAGGAGTAGTTGTCAGTTTTCCCCATATTTGAGGGATATCACATCTATCTATGATGACAGGTTTTCACCATTTTCAAGGTCAATTTATTGTCGTTCTACGACACAGAGTGCACAGCGAGATGCAAGTTGGTAAGATATGATGGTGCTTGACCATTACCAATTTGTAATGTTTCCAGTCAGGATGCTTTCTATTGCTCACCTGTAAAAGTTAACCAGAACTTGGCGCAGGAGTTTCCTTAAGAATTGAATTGAATTTTGTAATGTCCCGGAAATGTGCACTTTCATATTTATATTATTTTATATATTACTGCATTAATTCTATGATGGGGAGGTAAATCTGGAACCACCTTTGTTTCCCCCGAGTCCGCAACATTCAGTGCCTCTGGGTGGGGGCAATATGATTAAAGCTTCTTTTCGGTCCCCCACCTTTGCTACCACCACCATCATCTTTTTTCTCTACTGCTCTTGTTTGCCCTTGTCACACATGGTAGCCTTTCAAGACTGAAGTGTGTGAGCACTAATGAATGGAGTTGGAGCTGCACGGCCACAGCCTGGGAAAGGAAGAGGGTTGTAAATTGTGTCAGTTAGCCTCCCTGAATAAAATTAAGCCATGTGGAAAAGAAATCCATTGCATCTGAGGAGGGAGGGGGATGTGTTTTTTTCTGATACTCCTTATAACTTGAGATCTTGCCTCATAATGTTTAGACTTTTTTCTTAGTATCAAAGGTATTCCACGTAATTGGTGTCTGTACAGTGCGAACTGAGCCAAAGCAGCAGAATTCTTCCTGATATAAATGTAACACAGATACAAATACAGATATTTTTGTTACATGAACAAATTCCCATACATGGAATAGCTTTTCATTACAACCCTACTAGCTATGAAGCCTATGCACATAGTATAACACCTCCCGGGGCGCGGGTCAGCGTTGACAGTTAAAGTATCCTAAACAAAAGAATAAGTGAGACAATGAAAACGTGCTGCGTTCAATGTAGCTGCTCTCATCAGAATGTTTATTCAACTTAATTTCAGTGCCAAGTCTGTCACCGTACTTTCTGCTTAGTGTATAAACGATCCAAATCAGGATTTCTATCAAAATAAACAATAGAAATACAAGCATGGCTATATTCTGCACGCAGTTACATATGTGTACCCAGATCCTCTTGTACAACATTTGTATCTATACTAACCCAGTATCTTTTACCTTCTTTAATCGGTACATGTAGTGTATGACATCACTTTATCTTATATACATTCACAAATGTAACTCACTAAGTTTACGGGTTATTCAGAAAGACTAGACAGTTGCTACTGATTTGAACTCAATTTAGCGTTAAATCCGAAGCAGGCAGATTAATGTCATACTTATGTCAACTAGCAGAGGCAAGTTAGCTCAACCAACATAACAAAACACATTCTTATCAAACAGTGTAATTCACTAACTGTAAAATTTGGAACATGCCATGTGCAGGAGCAAGAAATATTATTATCCCAATGCTACTTAGACACATTAGCAACATCGAGAAAAGCTAGCAATAGCATAACCACTGTATATTTACGGTAGCTAGCATACCTTTACCTAGGCCTAGGGCTGCACGATATTAGGAGAATATCTAATTGCGATTATTTTGACTGATATTGCGATTGCGATATGATTCACAATATTAGAGGGAATGATCATTTTTGTATCACTGATTTTCATTGAAAAATATAAAAAAAAGATGAAAAAAAAAAAAGGATTGAAGTGTGATTTTTTGCGAGGATCTGTACCAAACAAATATTTTTTCTTTAGTCTGTAGGATATGATTTGTAGGCTGGGATGTCTCTGCAGCACCACAATACTTTATTTTACACAGTTTGACACATATTTTGCCTTTAACAAATATTGCGCCCCCCTGCAATTTGGATATTGCACTAGTCCATATTGCGATTTCGATAAAATTGCGATTAATTGTGCAGCCCTACCTACTACTGTGCTAACTTATTATCACAGACTCTCAAAACCTTAAAAGGTGCCCTGCCACACAAAACCGTTTTTACTTGTATTTTTTGAAATATGTTAGGTCCATATGTGTTTGTGTTATGTGGTGAATGTGATAATGAACTGCTACCTCCTCTGTCAGCTCTAGCCACTGAAAAGAAATAAGCGGAGAAATCAGGCCAATTACAAAAGCTGGTCAGTCTGACGTGGTGTTGCCTGAGCTCATTACTATTCATGAGCTCTCCCAGTTGCGCTGGGTAAAGGATGCTGATAGCCAGGCTCTCATTGGCTAGCTGTAAGCCAATCAGCGTCAAGCAGCTTAGCTCGTTGAATATTAATGAGAACTGGCACAAGTCGAGCTGAGTCTTCCTGCAGGCTTTCTAAACCACGCTAGAATGGCTTGAAACAAGGTAACCAAGGCATTTTTTCCACAAAAAATGTTACAGAGTCCATGGTAGAACTTCAGACATTACCACAAAGTAATGAAATACCTGTGGCAGGGCACCTTTAATACATGTGGTTTGACATGTTACTATACTGTTTCGTGGCAATTTATATGCATGTGTATGTAAAATACATACCTAAACAAAAGCATAAGTGAGACAATGAAAACGTGCTGCCGTTTAATGTAGCTACTCTCATCAGAATGAGCAGTAACGGGCAGCTCCCCACAAGTCCAGAGTCCATGCAGCACATAAGGTCTCACACTGCCCTCTACTGACAACAGTTGGGATAGTACATGTACCCAGAAAGGTAAAATGCTGCTGCACATTATAATTACTTTGACATATATCAAACTTAACAAAACAGAGGGTGGATGGGGTGGAGATACATGGGGAGGGGTTAGATGGGCGGCCAGCGGGTTGCGATAGTGTGGGGGATCGCGGTCAGCCTGGTGGTGTTCTTGCCACTGTTTTTGTATTGTTGTTACTTGTCTTTTTTGTTTTGCCTTGCTTTAATGTTGTACCACTTTAAGTTTACTGTTTATTTGATTTAGTCAAATTTTTTTAGTTATAAAAAAGATTCTTAGAATGTACAAGTGAATTGTATGTCAAATCCTATGCTTTAATAAAAAGGCGTTTGATAATAAACTTAACAAAACAAAAATGTGATCATACATGTGTGTATGTCACAATAGTCAACATAGATATGACAAAAACCCTTAATCCAGAAGTATAGTTAAGGCTTACCACCTTTTCTGCAGACAAAAGCAGCACATCAGAAGTATAGCAGCAGCAGCTTTACTGGCACTAAATGGAAAAAAATTAGACAGGAAACGTAAATGATTGTTCAGGTGACATCTACTAGGACATGTAATGAATGTGCCATAAAACTCTAAATAAAGGCGATACAAATCTGAGGAAAGTGCAGAGGGAAAAGTGAGTTTTTGTTTTAATCCTACTAAGCCTTGACATTACTAAATAAATGATGGCCTTGACTTAACTTGTTAATCAGGATCATGATGGTTCTGCATCAGGGATGGCTATGTCTCATCATGCATATGAGCATTTCCTGTCAGAGATTAACCATTTACTTTGTGACCATGTTGAATTTAGCAGCTCCATTAACCCTATGAACAAGTGACTGAACAGCTCTGCTTGTGGTCATTCACATCTTTAAGTGAGACTGTGAGCCACTCTGGTATGAAATAAGATAGCATAGAACTTTATTTATCCCCAGGGAAATTGTTGTGAAGCAGTTGAAGTATAATGTAGGAAAGTGCAAATATATATCGACAATTGCATAGTCATATGAAAACTTTTGCGGGTGGCAGGAGTCAAAATTGTATCTGAATTCCGAGGTATAGAAGGTGAACAGAAAGGGTGACAGGACTGTCCCCTCTTGGGCGTGTCAGACACTTAGAGACGTAATATATAATATATACTGTGTGTATATTTATTTTTATTTTTATTTACAGGAAGAGGAAGAAGAAGAGGCTGGAGAGTCCCCAGAGGAGGACTAAGCTACCACACCATGAAATCGCTACCTCATTCAGCTGTCAGGTCTTTCAAAGGGAAAAGACTGCCTTGACCACT
The DNA here is from genome assembly GCF_008315115.2 of Sander lucioperca. Lineage (NCBI taxonomy): Eukaryota > Metazoa > Chordata > Actinopteri > Perciformes > Percidae > Sander > Sander lucioperca. The sequence goes on along the minus strand of NC_050192.1, from coordinate 614,372 downwards.
TATTTTTTACTTTTTCCACATGCTATGTTACTTGGTTTAATTTCAGTTAGACAATTTCCATCTTTTCTCTGTCACTGAACAGGCAGATGTTCAGTATTATGTCCTTGTCTTTAAATTCTGTTGATACGTTTTTCCATAGACCATACAGAATGCAGCAAAAATAATACTTTAGTTTGCTGCTAGCTCTTATTGGCTGAACAGATACAAACAAGCAAACAGTTCAGCTCTAGACATTCTGGCTGTCAAAACAAACACATCAGACATGTCATCAGCCCTGTACAACACAATTACACTCCTCAATGAGAATCAACTAGAAACAAACAGAAACAGACACAATCACTAAGATCATGTTTGGGTTTGCTTTAGACCATCATCGTCTCCACATGAGTGAGAGCATTGGGTGCATCAGCCTGAGGACTACAATATTGACAGACATGTAGAACAACTGTCTACTGTTCCAATATATCAGTGTTAGCTCTAAAACAAACCAGTCCACCCACTCCTTACCCAAACTGGTGTTAGGCCACCAAACACAAAGAGACAGAGATTTTTCCTCAGGGCAGTTGTTTATCCATTATGTTGAATTCAAGCCATTTAGAAAAAAACTTACAGAAGTCGTTCGCATTGGCTCATATTTAACTTTAGCATTAGAATGAGAGCACATTACATTACATTTGAAAAGGCCATCTTCCAGTAACTTCTCTCTCTGGCAATATGCAGGAAAGATACTGCCTCCAATGCAAAGGTTTATCAAGGGGTGAACCTGCAGTGCAATCTCTTGACTTTTCATGAAATAAGTAAACGTTTTTATTGACAGTGCAAATGTAGATGATGTAACCATGGCCGATGCCCAGCCATGCCCTTAATCAAACATTAGTTGCTTAAAGCTATAGTGCCTAGTTTCTGTCGCCACCATGAGGAATTCTAAGTAATGACAACAAAACTGTCGGCGCGTCCACGTGGTACAAGCCTTCCGTGATCGCACACGCCCCCCGACCTTCTGCGCGGGAAAGTCACCGGACGACACAATCTTCTGAACATAGCCATACTGAGAAATACAGAGAGAGTTGTGTGGAGCTGATAGTCTTAATTAGCTTTGTAGCAACTCATTTTGCAATGGCTTGAATGTAACGGATGTTCATAAATGTCAAAAAGTTACGCACTATCATCAGATCAGCTTTTATAGGATAAGCATTGCTTTGGAAATTAGACCTAAACTGTGATGTGTCCAAGAGGCGATCATGATTGCAATTTTAACAATTATTTTAATTAGTTCATTGTCAGAACATCAAGGAAAATGAAGAGTATAGAGTCCAGCACTGCCTCCAGTATGCATTTATAGCTTTAATTTGGATGATCCACAACATCATCAGCTCTGCTCTGCTCTCCCTGTTGTTGGTGGACTGATCTCAAAAACGATACAACCTCTTCCCAAACTGTCGGTACTCCACTACCAAACAGCTTGACATTGCCTCAGACTACTGTATACCATTTTCCTCAGATTTACAATAACAAGCTTGTGTACATAGCTTCATTCAGTTGGTTCTTTGCGCAACGTAGCTTTAAAACCTTTACTCCACCATAGATGTCACACTGCAAAGAAATCCACAATTGTGCAAAAGAAAAACCTCAAGAACAAAAAACCACAAGAACAAACCACACATTACCTCATGACACACTGATACCTGGATTTAGTGGCAGCGTGACATTGGATGACTCATCACGCACTGTAACTCCAGAAAGCCTTACGTTTAGGGAAACCTGATGGTCAGCGCTTTCTGATCACTGATATGCAATATCCTCTCATGATTTCAAACTACCTCTGACTCAGCACAACCAGCTAATGAACGCTGTTGCTCAGTACACACAAACTAATGCCCGGGAAGGCAGTGTGCGTTCAGATATTTGTGTTGGAACTTTATACTGTACATTAAAGCGAGGTCATGTCGGTTGGTTGTTGTCATGTTATGGGGGAACAGCAATTTGTCTGCATCTGTTTTGTTTGATTCAGTCAGGTAAACACTATATAATCCATAAAGAAGCAAAGGTCACGTATAATAAAGCCATGTGAATTAATATTAAAGGTAAATTCAGCTGTTTTACTACAGCAGCCTTTTTGTTACCATATTTCCTGTTGGTTATGACGGCCAGACAAGTGCTTTTACAGGGGTACAAGGAGTTCACAGACATGAAAAATGAAAATAGGTTGTGGCTTTCAGCTTTAACCACATTATCTGAACAACATTTTAATACACCTGCCCATTGTATTGTTAAACCACACGTTAAGCCCAGAAGCAGAGTCTGTACAAGAATCATAGCGGTATCTGGTCTGGACACTGTAATGATACAGTTGGGATTTATTCCCACATAAGGCAGTAATAGATCCTCACTGGCGGTGATATTGGTGCACAACGTGATATCATGACTTCGCGTAAACATACACGCCACTTTCTAAAGCCAAGTGGCGCGTGTTATCTGTACACATTATGAGCTATACGCGTGTATGTCTATGCCAGAACGGAACGTTGCATTTGGAGCTCCGGCTGGGTTTAGAAAAAGAACACGGGGATGGTTGGATTTACGAAAACAATAGCGGGACGTGGGACAACAACGGCACGGTTGGGTTTAGGAAAGAACAACAGGGTTGGGTTTAGGAAAAGAAGAACGGGGTTGGGTTTAGGAAAAGAAGAATGGGGTTGGGTTTAGGAAAAGAAGAAAGCAATGGTTGGGTTTAGGAAACGTGACACGCGGGACACGAAGGAAACGTGACACGCAGGACACGATCCCCGGTCTCCTGGGTGAAAGTCCTGTGTTGTTTGACCCATCCACCCCCCCAACCAAACTCCCTATGTGGATTTTCGGCCTTTCATACTACTCGCTACGGCGTAAATTGACACGCAATCGCATGGTAATGTAAGTCAATGGAGCCCAAACGGCATTGATAAACACACTAAAAAGCAAGTATGCGTCTTGATAACACGGCAATAATGGCATACAAATTGGCGTGTCATACATACCCCACTTCATGAGATCAGTTTGTGGTGCAAGTGACTTAGTTATCCACTCTGTAGATGCTGTAACATTTGTCTGTGTTTTCTGGATCAAACAGTTAAACTGAGGATATTTCCTTGAACACCTGTCTCCAACTCTGTTTTAAAGAGTTGCCAGATCTTAGCAATGCGACTGAAATGTCATCATAACCTTCAGGAAAGATGGTCAAACCTCTGAAAATAAGACACAGGCTGTTAAAAAACTGAATTTTTCCTTTTTATTGGAGACCTACTTTAAAGCCTGCAGTCCAACATTTGCACTTTCTATATCCATATGTGCATAATTTAAGGCCATGCTTAAAAAAAAGCTTTGGTTGTTTCCATACATACTATATCCAAGTCCAATCAACACATTGACAAGTGAAGTTATTAAAGTCCTTGTTAAGATGCAGTCTTTAGAGTTTGTCTCCATTATCACTTGGCACTGACTGGCCTGATGTTTTCTTCTTTAGAGGTTCCTGGAAAAAGCCTTGATTCAGTGGTCTGTTTTTATTACTTAAAACACAAAAGCAGCTAACATATTACGTACTGTTTTTCTTATTTACCTTAATGTTAATTTTTATCTAAACATTGTAATGAAACATATTTAGCATTATCTGCAAACTGGGACTTCTGTTTGGCAAACTGGTAACTTGAATTTATTTTGTTCTGATTTTCACAATGGTTTAATGAGGATCAAGTGTTACAACACTACATGATAAAACTACAAATGTTTATTTTTTTGGCTTTCAATAGTTAGAGTTGTTTTTCCAGAGTAATGTACTACCTATATATGTACAGTACCTCAAACAGACTGTTAAAATGGACTAATCAATAGACAAATACCTACCTCCAGTCTCTTTACTTTCAGTATGAGTTACATCTATGTATGATATGATCTATATCAGGACTGCAGAAGCTCCTTGCTTAAAGTATTGTATCAGATCAAGCTTCCAATCAGTACATTTGGATTCTCACCTTCAAAGTGACTTTCAGGTTTTGAAACCGATATGTTTGACTTTTGTATATTGTATTCATGAATATGTTTTCTTGTTTTTAATTAGTAGATATCGATATACTTGATTAGGCGTTTTGTGTACTTCACACAAATGTGATTTTCTTGTTTCCTGTGATATGGTTAAACCAGATGTATATGGAATTGCTTTTTACTTAGTGATGGATTATACCATTTTTCACCCGTCACCATGGCAACCTTTGAAACGTTGACATGGTATTTTAAACTGGGCCTGAGGTAGAGCCTCAGAGGAGCTACATTGATCTTGTCAACCAGCCTTCATCAGCAAAACCAGTATGGAACAGTAATTTAACAAATGTTGTGGTAAACTCTCACTAACCAACAACCACACACAGTGTTTTGGACCATGAAGGTGCCTACAAACTGCAAATCAAATTCTCACCTTGCTTTATTCAAATTTGACCTCTGTACTGTTTGTGCAGTGTGTTTATTCATCACAAACAGCCAGCGTAACAACTGTAGTTACCTGAGGCCTGTAGTACGAATCAAGATCAACATGCCCTGGATTGATTTCAGTTAGCCGGCTTCACCTAACCTAAGAACCGCAGTCCTGCATAAGCTGTGACACGACGGTGGTTATCAACTAGTTCAATCAACCCAGGGTTTCCCAATCCAGCGGCGCGCGTGTTCACATAAAAGAGGCGGGGTTTGCACAGCACGACCAATCGCAAACATCTACCAGAGCCGCATATTATAAGAAGAGCAAATTATAATTCTACATAAATATGAAGAACACAGACACGGTTTTACAAGCAAAACGCAATACAGTCGCTGCTTCCTAAAACAGGAAGGAAAGCTGGCAAAAAAATAGCCGACGCTGTAAATGTGTAAATCGCAACGCTTATCAATATCTTACCCATCAGTCAGGACCAAGATCTGACCATAATTACACTTGTCCTTTCCATGAACTGCCGTTGCTTTAGCCTTTTATTTCAGTTGCAACTCTGGCAGTGGGAAGCCATCGTGAGAGCAAATAAAAAATATAAAAACATAATTCAAACCGATGTGTGGCATTGGCAACACACGGCTCAACAAGCCGACAAATAGCCTATATGTAATTCCCTCCGCTGAAAATCTATATCTTTCATAAAAATACCCATCAGGGAATGTTAACGGGGTTGTCGGTCTCTAAATGTTTGAACTTTTATGAGCGCACCTCTCTCTCTCTGCGCACCGAACTCCTGATCCTCCACCTGATCTTCTAAGAACGGTGACGCAGTTATCAATCGAGTATTGATTGGTCAGTAGGCGGTGCTTTTACACCGGTTGATCTCAAATCTCCAACATAACCTGCTCCAGAGCAGGATAACTTACCACGGCGATTTAACCCGGTAACAACTGATCCTCTGTCGTGATACACAAAACCCTGGGATGAACCTGAAGTTACCTCGTTCGGGAGCTGTTAACTAGCTACAACATGCACAACAAATGTGCTAGTACTTAACATTTGGCCAAGCAAGGTTATCTGTTGCCAGTCTTTATGCTAAGCTAGACAAAACACTGAGACATCTCTCTTAACTGGACAAACAGAGGTGAAAGATAGCTCATCGGTTGTCAGAAGGCCTAAATATGGTTTGAAAAATGTAATTTGTGTCAGAAATCTGGAGGGATTACACTAGTAATGACAAGTTAGTGAAAATATTATATTGCCTTTAAAGACTAACATATCCACACACTGTGCAGGTAATGCTATTTCTAATGAGAAGGGCAGTCGGAGAGCTCAGACCTCAGCCAATGCCATGCCCAATCTCTCAATATTAACGAAAGTGAAAAATAATTGGTATCTGCCCCATGATTCGGATCCACTCCAAAGTCTAACCCTGTATATCGACTGCAAGCATTCTTCACTTGCACGTCTCATGCAACATATACCCTTTCATTTTAATCTATACAGCTGTCTGAACCGGCTCTGTCAGGTTTGCATCTCAGCTGCATCTCAAGTGCGTAAAGGTGACCTGAAGCGTTTATCTATGCTTCAAGTCATGTTTTCAACAATAAGCGCGTAAATGTGAGTTTGATGCCCAATGAAAAGGCCTGAATATAATTTGTACATTTTGCAATCTAGGCGGAGCAGAGGTGCTGTGTCTCTGTACAGAGCCAGAGAGAAGCACACTCTGCTCTGATCGCCAACCCCTCCTTGCCTTGCTGCTCGAAGCTTTGAAATTCACCTAGACACTCGCCTCAGTGTTGCATGGATGCTGTCCGCATGCAAGCGTGACACAGTTGTGACGTTTGTGGGTAATGGGTACTTCCTTGGCCCATGCTACACCCTTCCACCAAGTTTCATGAAAATCTGGCCAGTCATTTTTACCTTAATCCTGCTCACAAACAAACCAAGCCGAAAACATAACCTCCTTGGCGAAGGAAATAATCCAGACAATCCAAACAAAGAGAATCAAAAGCTGCTGTTAAATGAGCTAGCTAAACATACTGTATAAACTGTGTGCACCTGTTGATGCAGGCTGATCAGTAGCTTTGAACGAATGGCTTTGAAACAGACAGGCTTCATCATTTAACACCATCCATCAGCCAGACAGACCCCATTTATACCTGGTATTAACAAGTGATTTATATATTTCTGGATAAGGAAAAAGGCATGTTAATGTATCACATGATAAGACCAGATGTAAATGGAATCTAAGTGGCACCAATGAGCTCAACTCGCTCCAACTTTTGAGCTTTTGAAGTTTGTCATTTCCTTCAGAGATGTAGATGAGATGAGTTTAGTAGAATCTAAAACACCTGCTAATGTTCTCTGGAAGTGATGCTACCTCGCTGTTGGGCAAAAATGATTGTAGAGGCTGTTGACAAGCTTTCAGCTCTGGGAGTCTTAATGAAGTTGATATTTTCTCTTCATGATATCATGTTTTAGTACAATCGAATACACATTACTACCTCCAGAAAGGCCTACTTTTACCTCATTTTCAAACTTAAAAACTGTTTAGAATTCAGGTGTCCAAGAACATATGGAGAACATTTTAACATTTTATATATACATAGTTTATTTTTGTGGGAGATGGATTTTATAAGACCGTCTTTCTCTGCCTCTCAGTCACCATTAGGTAAGACTGGACATATAAACTTTGAAAAGGATTTTTCCTACCTTATGCAATGTTTTGTAGTTAGCTGTGAGGGAAGTAGAGAGATTTCCCAGCTCCCCCTCTGTCTTGCTCCTCCTGTATCATTTCAGATGTCTTCTACTGTATCTAACTTTTATTGCTTTCTCTATCCACATAGTATTACTGTCTTTTATTTCACTACACATTTTGCTTGCTTTCTAAACAAAGTCTTCATAGATATTCACTGTTTTATCCAGCACAATAAAAAGTATGGCATCCATAAAGAAGACATATGTGTGAGTTTTTTATGTTTGTTCTTTCAAAAAAATTACAGTGTAGATAAATCCTTTGTTTTGTTGAAAAGGTGGGTTAAATCCTGTGTTGTCTGGAACAACATCACGTGGTGATTCTCTATACTTGCTCAGGCGTGCTGATCGCAGACCTTAAAGTGTAACTCTCGCCAAAATGCAACCTAGGGTCTTTTTTTGAATGTACCCGAGTCAAACTTTAGTTTAAAAGCATATTTAGGACGGAAGCGTCACTTTTAAGATTTACCATATTCTCGTTTTTCGGTCAAATGGCCTTTTGAATGGGAGTGCTAGGGGCACTTTTTTTTATGCTAGCCTCAAAATAGCTATTTTACACTAAGAAGGCTCGACACAACATAAGACTTTGCTCGAAGTATCGCCAGGGGCTCTACACATGAACGCGAGCATTGACAACATTGTTTGTGTTCACAGAGTTTACTAAAAAGAAAGGTTAGAAGGTTTCAGAAGTATGGACCCAAGTTCTCATTCTTTATTAAACCTGATAGTTTTGATGGACATGAACTGGATTTATCTCTGATGGACTGGCTGGATATACAAGACATGGAAATGTAGCGGATGAAGCTGAAGAGTTCAACACTGGGTGACAAAGTTTGCAGTTTTATCTGTATCAGTGTCTCTGTGTCCCAACCGGCAGCGGCAGATGGCCCACCAAGACTCGGGGTCTGTCTGAGGTTGTTGCCTGTAAAAAGGAAGTTTTTTCTCGCCATTGTCGCACCAAATGCTTGCTCTTGCGGGAGGGGAGGGGAGGGGGGGGGGTCTTTGTAAACTATAGTGTGTGGTCTAGACCTCTATCTATCTATCTATCTATCTATCTATCTATCTATCTATCTATCTATCTATCTATCTATCTATCTATCTGTGTCTGAGTGTCGTGAGATAACTCCTGTTGTGATTTGACACTAAATAAAATTGAATTGAAATAAAATCCTACCACAAATGACATGCAATTTAGGAAGATGTTATAATCATAGAAGATAATGAGTTATAGATGATAATAATCTTGAATTAATTAAAAATAACATGTGTTTGCATTTCTTTCTTGACAACAGGTGGGGCTGTGCCCCTAATGACCAGTCGCCAATGGATAGAATTAAATACTTAAAGACTTAAAGATTTGGGCCCCCCATTGCCACGATGCACCCTCTCTATCGTTTTAGACCCACTCCCCACCTAACATCTTGCTCCTTCCCTTCTTGGAGAATGTGACCACCTTGGAGCCCCAGACCTCTGACCTTAATGGGATTTCTGCAAAAAAAGGGGGGTCCCTCCCTCACATCAAAGCTGGCCGACTCTCTGTTCCCTGAAAGGCTTCAACACTCAGCGACCGGCCCCCCTTCCACCGCACCTCCCGTTATTAATGCCAGCGCCCATCATAAAGCCTTGTGCTAATTCCTCTCGATTGACCCACGAAGAGGAGGCATGTGTGTGTATTGAGATGTGGATCAGCTTAATACTCCTTGCCCTTCTCTTTACTACTCTGATTCATACAAGCATGATAATGGGTCATTTTTACCACAGTGAAGTGAATCAGATTATATTGTATGTCTAAATACACATAATAAGAAATCTGATGTGGTAACTTTGGTACTAAAACTCGCACATGAATACATTTAGGTTTAAGGAGGGGGAAAGGAAATGACAACACAACTTTAATGTGATGGACATGCACATGCGCAGCACAGCATAATATTACTGTACTAAACTGTGCAGTGTGGGTACAGCATGTAACATTTAGTAATACCACAGTGCTTTTGCTGCAGGGACGTAGTAATGGTTGAGAGTCTGATACGGTATGTCAATGCTATTTCCTAATAATTATGTCAATACCATTAGCAAATTGTTTTGTAGAACAAGTAATGGACCCAGATCTTTTTTTTATCAACATAACGAGGAAACATTCATAGTAAATATATAACAACAAATGTATAACTCATATAAACATAAACATGCGACTGCTCACTGCCAACAAAAAATGTTCATGCACATGTACTGTACATGGCGGCCGGGATCGCTTCCCTGCCGGCCGGCCAGTGATGCTCACAGACCCCGCTGTCAGCTGGAAATCTCTCAATAGAATCATGGACTAGTTTATTTCCTGAAATATGGCCCGTTTTCCATTTGAACACATTGTCATCAATATTAACGTTTAAAATGACCCATTTTTCAAATTTGGATATCGTTTTAAAATCAGAAATTAAATGAACGAAAAAGTACACGGGCCCAATTACAGTAATGTCGTTTGTGTTTAGCCTACATCATCAGTTTCTATCATCTAATGTGAAACAAGAGACCAAGCTAGCCCATGGATGTATTAAGAGAACTGTGTTTCCCAGCAGTCAGCTCCCCCTGCTGTCCATAAGGTGCCTCTGCACCCCTTTCGTTTCAGACCCTCCCACCAGCCTTTTGGCCATGCCTCCTCATTTTGACATCTGTCAGTGGAAAAGCCAAATGTTAAATCGAAATGGAAAAGCCAAATGTTAAATCAAAATGGAACAGCCAAATGGAAAATTCAAAAGAAAAAAAATAATTTTACATTTCAACTTTGCTTTTTCAGTTTCCTTTTTCTTTTTTAAATTCAATTATGGCATGATTTTTCCTAGTAGCGTAGTAAAATAATATTTTTAATTTGATCTCGCTTCATTTTCTCTTTGGACTTTCAATTGGAATTATGAATAAATATATCCTCCATACATAATAAGACCAAACTAGAAATAATGTGGCCATATCTAGACAGTAAATGAACAGGTAAACATCTAAATTATGCTGTAATTAGTTTATAATTAGGACGTAATAAGCTTTACTTTGTATTAAATTAAAACAAAACTAGAAATAACAATATCTTTATTAGACAGAAAACAGTTAAACCCTGATTACAGTTAACGTTGGACACCATTGACCTAAATTATGCTGTAATTAGAAACTGTATACACTGCCTTATTAAACCCGAAATATACTATACTTAGTCACTGTTATATCAAATTACACTCTAATTAGAAACCAAACATTGGGCATAGACTTTTATTGTCATTTGTTGCTTATTAGAAAAGAACTACCATGAGTTAATGTCAGACCGTGTCGAGTCACCTCTGGTCGCATCTTCACACAGTTCCTTATAGCCTGGATGCTCCCTGGAGCCCCATGGTGTTTGTAGGTGCTGAATCCTTATTAATAGGCTATTATATATACTAAATTCATACTTAATCGATGCTCTACTCTACACCACTTAAGACATCAGAACATTTAATGCATGTCACTATCCGACATTACAACGAAAAATAATTGGTGCACAGATTTACATATATTAGTACATAGGTAAAATAAACACGTGGTATTAAATGTATTTATTTATTGATTGATTGATTGATTGATTGTGTATGGCCTATTGCTGTTTGCTTGTGTCTGGTCTCAGCGGGACACTGGGCTGTTCGTTGTTTGCCTGTGAAGAGAGCACAGTGTTTTTAGTCTTTTCCTTGAAGTTCGGAAGTATTAACGTTTCAAACAGCAACGTTACAAACGGTAATGTTACACCATAGGGGTGAATATTATTGCCGTTGCACTTTCTGTAATAAAACACAAGGAATACAAATAGGCCTAACGTTACATGAATATGAGTTGTCACATCATTACAAAAGTGACTGTAAATAAGATCTGCATTCCTTTTGGATAAAATGTTCACAGCAAAAATAAATTACAGAGCTAGCTAGCTAGGCGGCAAGCGGTAGTGGTAATGTTAACATTAACGAAGGGATTTTGAGAACGGCAACACACCGAGAGAAATGTACTTACATTCCAGACTAGCCTAACCTAATAAAATGTGGGACCATGGTGCAAAATAAAAACACAGATGAAAAATACCAATTCAATTTTATTTATAGTATCAAATCATGAGAGTTATCTCGAGACACTTTACAGATAGAGTAGGTCTAGACCACACTCTATAATTTATAAAGTCCCAACAATTCTAGTAATTCCCCCAAGAACAAGCATAGTGCGACAGTGGCGAGGAAAAATTTTCTTTTAGGAAGAAACCTCGGCCAGACCCAGGCTCTTGGTAGGCAGTGTCTGTATGTGATTGTATTGTTATGTATTATTTCAAACATTTATAATCTCAAACATCATCTCTTATGAACATAAAAAATAAAAGCTGAGTAATACTACTATGCAACACTGTAAAAGAGCTAGTTAATGGATCCAAATATTAAATATATATACAAATATTCTCAGACTTGGTCAACCGGTCTCCTTCCCTGCTGGGCTGGTCCCTGCCAATTTCCCAGAACCTTGGGGTATTGCTAGGAGTCCTAATCTGGGGCCATGGGTATCTGTACAAATAATCATGACAATCTATCCTTTATAACAAATAGTATTAGTAGAATTGATGTCCTCTACTTTTCACACATTATGATGAAAGGCAGCTACAGTACAATCTGGTTTTGGATTTGTACTGAATATGCAAGTCAGTGCAAACAGCATTTTGAGGCCATCTGGATTTGGGGGGCAATGTTAGAATGAGAAAGTCCGTACAAACTGTGAGCTCTGTCACAGTATGCCTTTCTGTTTCTAACAGACAAGCAGAACACTGAGAAGGATTTGCAGTGGAACCTCATAAAATAGTATATACCACACCACCACCCCATGCACCACCCCTAAGACACATCATATAAACACTCCAGACAGGCACTTACCCAGACCTCTTGAGTAAATAACTAAATATCCCACTTCTTGTGTCAGGAAGTGCTACTTCCGGACATCTCCAGAGAAGAGGCAGGGAGACAATCACTCCCCTGGCTTCTCTCGTCCCCTCATTCCCCACATTTACAACTACCAAACTATTGACTTAAGTGTTTTATGGCTATATGTAATTCCACCTGGCAGTTCAATTCAATTTTATTTATAGTATCAATCATAAGTAAAGCTGCAAGCAGCGTTGGACGGGCCTTCGCGCCTCTGCGTGCGTTGGGGTTACTGGCGGACGCCACTCCTTGCGACCGTGCAGACACTGCAAATAGTCACCAATGAAAAAGGAAGTCTCTGCTGAGTTCATTGATACCTCACATAAGACTCTACCTTAAACGGGTCACCAGTTATGAAAGGGAGCGTGGCTTAAGTATTAGGGGGGAGGGCCAAACCACCACCAATGAATAAGGAAGTCTCTGCTGAGTTCAATGATACCTCACAGAAGGGTCTAACATCAAACGGGTCATAAGTTATAAAAAAGGGGCGTGGCTACAGCATAGGGGCGGGTCAAACTATCACCAATCAAAAAAAAACTCTGCTGAGTTCAATGATACCTCACACAAGACTACCTTAAATAGGTCACCAGTTATGAAAGGGGCGTGGTTTAAGCCATGGTTTAAGTTATGAAAGGGGCGGGCCAAACCATCAACAATGAAGAAGGAACTCTCTGCTAGTTCAATAGGGGCTTTCCGACCGGATAGTACTTGTACTTTTTAGAGGAAAAGTACACTTCTAAGCAGTTCTAAGAACTACTCTCCCCCAAAATCTTTTTTTCCGTTTGCATTCCCACTGGCCAAGTGGCCATAGGGACTGGTAGGAGGGGTAAGGGAGTAATGCAAGCACGGCAACGGTCTTTATAGCGTTAAAATCAGAAAACAAATACACCAAAAAAAGTATGAACTAAATACTAAATCTAATGTATATAGCATATTTGTCATAATTTAAACAAGTCTCCCAAAGAGAAACGGGTATCTCTCTCTCCCCCGCCTCTGCCTGCTGCACTGTGGACGTGTGTGTGTGTGTGTGTGACGGCCCGGTCAGCGAGGTTGTCAAGCCCGCAGGGCACGCTTGTGGAGTTTAACTCCGAAAAGACAGTTAACCACAGGTTCCCGTTAATCTTATGATGGACATGTGTTGTGATATTTAAACAAACGATCCGTCAACGGTGAAATAAAAGCCTCTTATTTACGAGAGCGGTCTGAGAGACCTCCAGCTTACAGTGGGGGTCTCTGAGCATGACTGGCCCAGCGACGAGCTAGAGGCCCGGGGCAGGCGCCTGCTGGCTGTCGCCTCACTTCATGGAGCTCCGAAAACTTTGAAGCAAATTGCTTTCGCAAGACTGCCTATATTCGAAATCTAAACAGTTCATTTCTCGCCTAAAACGTTGTCAGACGTGAATTTAATGATGAATAAGATGGTGAAAATTGTTAAAAATGTCCCGTTGTTGGTTAGTCTGCAAGTTCCGAGTTGGCAGTGGGCGTGACTTATAAGTTCGACCAATCAAGTACACCTAGGAAAAGGGAAAAGGGAAAAGACCCTGCTCTGAAGTAGGAGCTAAAAAAGTACGCTACTGGGCCAGAGGAACTTAAAAATCCCCAAATTTTTCCTGTCGGAACACGATGAAAAAAAGTGTTCTAGGAACGTTTAGTTCTAAGAACTGCAAAAATCCCTCCGGTTGGAAAGCCCCTAATGATACCTCACACAAGACTCTACCTTAAACGGTTCAAATGTTATGAAAGGTGGCGTGGTCTGAGTAAGTGGGTGTGGTTAAAGTATAGGGGGCAGCTCAGTATCACATGTAGACCACACATTATACGTTTCATGTAAATAGGATGATGTTTGTCATATAAGGCTGATTTCCTGTTGCCAGCGGAGGGGCGCTATGACCAAAAGTAAATTTTGGCCTATAAATGTCCTCAGACCTGGACCCTTGTCAAACGTGAGAAATTTTGGGCAGATATGACAATGTACACTCAAGTTACACCAACTTCTTTGTTCATCGATAAATGCTCAAAATGGCCGCCACACCACGCCCACACCGTTTGACGAAAAGTTTTTCTTTTAATAAATCATTTTCATCTTTAAGGTGTTGAGAAGATACAGACCAAATTTGAAGTGAAATCTCTAGGAGGAGTTTGTTAAAGTATAGCACCTTGACTTTTAGGCATACTTCCTGTTGCCACTAGGGGGCGCTATGACTTCAAGTAAATATCGGCCTTTATAGACGGGTTTCTTGTTTACAAACATTACAGGGTGCGTGCGCATACCAGGGGCAGAAAGCCAGATTGGTGAGCTGGTCCACTACTGCAACAACCTTAAGCTTTCCTTATTGTTTGTATATAGCTAACTGCTGACTCAATAAAACATGATTTTAGTTGGATCTGTTTGTCTGTCTTTAATTTTGCAGTGTTACTGTGATATATATGTATGGCTATAATTATAATTTTAGGCTAATGTAATAGCCAATGTTAGCAGCAGGGTTACCCCTGAGTGTACCCCTATGGTTGGTTTATGCGTTAAAATAATGGCCAGGATTTCCGGGAAAAGGTATGATATGTGTGTTTCCATTTCAAAACATCACTGCAGGTTGACTGTTTTTAGCAGCAGAGGTTGATTTTGGGCGAGAGGGCGACAACACTGTCGTGGTTTGCTCGGCGAAACTCTACTGCTGCTGTCTCGGCAACGTTAGCTAATGTCCGCTAGCATATAGGCTAACTATAGCCAGTTAGCTTTGTGTGTAACGTAATAAAAACCCACCCATCTCGTAGGAGCGAAGCTTAATATTTTATTCAATAACATTATGGTACAAAGGGAGCACTAATGCCATAGGTCTTATGTTGACAACGTGGAGGCAGATATAATAAACTACGAAGGCAGTCGTAATATTTACCTAGCTAGCAGGCTAGGCTAACACTGTTGCGCTAACGTTAGCAAAACATCGGCGTAGCTTTAGCTAGCAGTCTAAACTTGTCTTGAGTCCGGACCTTTAACTATCTACGGTCCGGACTTGAGTACTACAGCCCTGACAGGTAGATATCACTTAGCTGAACAACTGAACAAGCTGCAACTTTTCTGATTGATACAATGGGAGCCTCTATATGACCCCAATCTGCCCTTCTTATGGCTTGAAGCCATAACCTCCGCCAGTTTTTGCCAAAACCATGCTTCCCCCTAGGTATGTTAAACATCAGGCACCCATCACTGGCTCTGTTTGTGCAATTTACCATGCAACAACTCCTTGGCATTTTGACTTACGCTATGCTGCTACTACTACTAGCTACACAAAACACGTCTTCTTTCTGCCCCCCGGTTGCGTGCGCAAGCAGTGATGACGTTGCCGAGAAATCCATGTATTTGTCCTCAGGGTTGGACTCTTATGAATCCTGAAAAGTTTCGAGCCAATTGGACAATGTACACTCGAGTTACACCTACTTCCTGTTTCAATGGCGAAACGCACAAAATGGCCGCCCCGCCACGGCCATGCCCTATGACGAAAAGTTTTCTTTTAATAACTTTTTAATAGAGGCGCAGTGCAGCAACAAAATCTACGCAGGAAACAATAGCAATATGATAAATAAATTAAACTCAATAAGATAAAATTCACAAATACCCAACAAATCATAAATAAATAAAATATAAATTGGAAATTAAAATTAATAAAGTGCATTTTAACTCGCATATACACCCATTTTTTTTTTTTTTTTTTTTTTTTTAAATTGTATTGAGCACCAGCTACACAACATGTACTAATGGAAACACTACAAATTGACAAATCACAATGGTCAGTATCAAGAAAACCAGCATCAAATGTATCCCATTAGGATGAAGTGGTATGAAAGCAGCGCTTATCTCTCAATCCAACAACTGGCAAAAGAGTGCCTTTTTACACGCCACAAGACCCCAAAACACAGTGTTGTGTAGGCCCACCACAGTAGAAAATAAAACAGCGGAGCATTCTACCAATGCAAAAACAAACTTTCGGACCCATTACGGCCCAGGCTATCTGAATATGGTTCCAAGTCAGGGAAAGCCTGGAACACAGATTTGCAAACATTGAACACTGGCTGTTTTACATGTGCTTGAACATCCACAGCAGTCACAAGGCGAAAGTCACAGGGCACAGACTGCTTTGTCGAAATGTCCCCAGGTGAGATAGAGGCGGCCTGGGAGTCAGAAGTCAAACTTGTCATATCAGTAGCATCTGCCTCTGACAGACTCGGTACAGACAACTGTGTAATCCATTCAAAAGTCCTCCTCTCGGAGTCAACAGGTTCTGGGTCAGTCAAGGGGTTCTGTCCTTCTCCCACAGTCACAGGTGAGTGCCACATTCAGTATCAAGGCCTTCACTAGCCGCACAAAGAGATTCGCCAAAACAGGGCTTTTCCTGCCTCCCCCACGTCATCATTTCCTGGAGCCGAGGCGGTCGTACCAGGCACGGACGAGGTAAGATCAGACATTTCACAAGCATCCCTCACAGGGAAAAAATTGGCCAGCATAAGCAGGTTCCTGTGGACCACCTTCTCCTTCCTAGTGATTGTATCACAGATCCTGTAGGTGTTCTCTTCTTTCACGTCGACCACAGTATAGATGGTTGAGTCCCATCGGTCAGCAAGTTTCCTTTTTCCTCTTTCTATCCTGTTGGCCACAAGCACTCTGTCACCAAGGTCAATTTTAGATCCCTTCACTTTCCTGTTGTAGAGTTGGGCATGCCTATCCTGCTCCTTTGCAACAAGATCCTGGGCGATCACCATTGCTTCTTTCAGATCGTTAGCAAGACATGCCACATACTTATCATAGCTTGTCATATCAGAGTCATGGAGGACAGTATAAAAGAGGACATCAACAGGTAGGCGGGTGACCCGGCCAAACTGCCAGCTGTAAGTCATGACTGGTTTTCAAGTTGGCGGCAGCATGTTTACATGAACGCGAGTGTCTTTATAATCTATCTTTTCAATAAACTGTCTGTACACTTACAAAGTTCTCAATGCTTCGGTTAAAATTTAGGGACCCTCATTATGCTACCGTTGAAGTTTGGTGATATTTTGAGCTTTTTTAATGGTATAACAAGCTATTTGTTTTTACTTTCCCTGTGCCCCGAAAACTAGCATTGTAAGCTAATCAGCGGTCCATGCTAGCTTGTTTCAAGCTACAAACACATTCGATTAGCATGAAAACATGTCCCAGAGAACGACAGAGTGGGTACACATCTGTTAATAACCCCTAGGTTCGTTTTTGCACCGAATATATTGATACTAAGTCAAAATATTGAGATACTAAGTCAATATTTTGATCTATATATATATCTATATATAGATATATATCTATATCTATGTCTATATATATATATATATATCTATATATATATATATATATCTATGTCTATATCTATATATATATATATATACATATATATATATATATATATATATATATATATGTCTATATATATATATCTATATATATATCTATATATATATATAGATATATCTATATATATATATATATATATATATATATATATATATATATCTATATATATATAGATATATCTATATATATATAGATATAGATATATATACATACATACATATACATGTATATATACATATACATACAGTACTGTGCAAAAGTTTTAGGCAGGTATGAAAAAATGCTGGAAACTAAGAATGCTTTCAAAAATGGAAGTGTTAATAGTTTATTTTCATCAATTAACAAAATGCAGTGAATGAACAGAAGAGAAATCTAAATCAAATCAATATTTGTTGTGACCACCCTTTGCCTTCAAGACAGCATCAATTCTTCTAGGTACACTTGCACACTTGTTTTTGAAGGAACTCGGCTGGTAGGTTATTCCAAACATCTTGGAGAACTAACCACAGATCTTCTGTGGCTGTAGGCTTCCTCAAATCCTTCTGTCTCTTCATGTTATCCCAGACAGACTCCATGATGCTGAGATCAGGGCTCTGTGGGGGCCATGCCATCACTTCCAGGACTTCTTGTTCTTCTTTACGCTGAAGATAGTTCTTAATGACCTTGGCTGTATGTTTGGGGTCGTTGTCCTGCTGCAGAATAAATTTGGGGCCAATCATACGCCTCCCTGATGGTATTGCATGATGGATAAGTATCTGCCTGTATTTCTCAGCATTGAGGACACCATTAATCCTGACCAAATCTCCAACTCCATTTGCAGGAATGCAGCCCCAAACTTGCAAGGAACCTCCACCATGCTTCACTGTTGCCTGCAGACACTCATTATTGTTATTTATATTTATTTTGACTCATCAGTCCAGAGCACCTGCTGCCATTTTTCTGCACCCCAGTTCCTATGTTTTTGTGCATAGTTGAGTTGCTTGGCCTTGTTTCAATGTCGGAGGTATGGCTTTTTGGCTGCAACTCTTCCATGAAGACCACTTCTGGCCCGACTTCTCCAGACAGTAGATGGGTGTACCTGGGTCCCACTGGTTTCTGCCAGTTCTGAGCTGATGGCACTGCTGGACATCTTCCGATTTCAAAGGGAAATAAGCTTGATGTGTTTTTTATCTG
Organism: Sander lucioperca; assembly: GCF_008315115.2. Lineage (NCBI taxonomy): Eukaryota > Metazoa > Chordata > Actinopteri > Perciformes > Percidae > Sander > Sander lucioperca. The sequence continues at coordinate 595,639 of NC_050192.1, read as the reverse complement.
CTGCACTAAGTTTCCTTGGCCGACCACTGCGTCTACGATCCTCAACGTTCCCTGACTTTTTGCAAGAGTACCTATAAGAATAGATGCTGGTTTGAAGGCAAAGGGTAGTAACACCAACTATTGATGTGATTTAGATGTTTTTTTGGTCGCTCACTTTGCATTTTGTTGCATATTCTTAGTTTACAGCATTTATTTCACACCTGCCTAAGAGTTTTGCACAGTACTGTACATACATACATACATACTGTACATTCATTAATCCATTCACACATTTATACATTCATTCACTCATTCAGTCACACATTATGCACTGATGAAGTGGATCAGTTTAAAGATGAGGGAATGTTTTGTTTTGGTTTTGGCGCAGAGACATGGACGTCACCACCGGAAACACTTTGCGTCTTCATATTTGGAAAAAGCAACAGCCAATAAGGGAAATGACTACTCAATAAAGTCTACACCTTAACACATATAAATACATATTTAAGTTCTAGTTAGTCAGCTGACAACAGAAATAAGCAGAAGTTAAGTTAACATGGAGGTGGAGGAATAGTTTTCTCCAATAAACACAAAATAAACTCACTAAATATTTCAGAGCCATTTCCCTTATTTATCAGAACAAAATAACCATACACTATATTAACTCAATATTCTCTGTTTTACCAAAACAACAAACTGCAGCAGACAGGTGAAGGACTGAACTGATCTCATCTCTTAATTAAAAGGGATTGTCAAAACAATCTCCTAACCTCGTTTAAAAACTGTATGAAACTAACCGGATGTGTTTAAAGCATACTCTAAATAATGTTTTGAATTGGTTATATAAATTAAAGCTTTTTTAAAGACAAAAGTGCTTCACAGGGACAGAAAACAGAAAACATAACATAGTCTATATCCACAACGTTCCACTTCTGGGATTGCCCCGGTGCCGCTGGATGTCCCTCATTTGGGTCGGATGTCCGTCCCCTTCCTTTTCCTTTGATGTTCAGTTCTGTTGGGTGCCAGCACATGAGGGGGTGATAGGGAACAAGGGTGCAAACTAGCGAAAGAGGCATTACTAAAAGGAAAAAACAGTTCCAATTCCACTTGGAAAAGGAGGGGGAAAAGCTGTGTTTAGGAAGAAAGGAATTGAAATATGGCAGAAATGTTGGGAGGAAGACAGGAAAGGAAGGGGGAATTATAAAATACAAAAGTCTGTCAGTACAAAGAATGATAGGGAAAGGACCAGGCGGGAGGAAATTATAATGACAAGACTCAGAGTGGATCACACAGAACTGGATGGCACCTTGTTTTTAATGGGGAAAAGGAATAGTGGAAATTGTGACAACTGTGGGGTTAAAGAAAATGGCATATACTGCACATGGTATGAGGTGGAAAGACGGGTGTGTCGCGATATTTATCCTGTCGGGGTCCAATTCACCCGCTTCGACCACAAGACAAAGACCCTTATTGACCGAATTTATGTTTCTAATCATTTTAAAATTTTGCATTATGGTACAATAATTAAGGACTTCTCTGATCATCTAATAGTTAAAACCGTCTTGTCTTCTGAATCCTCAGAAAGCAGGGGCTTCTGGAAGTTAAATTCTCAGTGCCTGAAGGACTCAGAAACAAGGACAAGAAATTCATAAAATCTTACAATTAAAATGTATAACTAAATCTAATATTGAATTGTGGGAATTATTAAAACGAAGATTAAAAGATTTCTTTAGATTTAAATGTAGAGAAATAAATAAGATTAAAAATATAAAGTGTAAAGCTTTAATGGAACAATATGTTAATTTAAAACAGATGAAGAAAAGATCAAATTCAGATGATGAAATCATGTCGGAATTAAAAACACAAATAGATAACTATAATAATGAAATATTGTATAACACTTATAAACAAACAGATACAGATAATAGAGGAAACTTAATACATACCCTTAAAGCTGGACAACAGCAAATTCAAAGTAAATTTATCAAATCTATAAAGAAACAGGACGGTGATGTAGTGTCTGATGAAAAACAGAAAAGACAAGCGATCAGAGATTTATGTGCAGATGCATATAAACAAATAGAAATAGATAGATAGATAGCTGTGTAAACATTTTATTAGATAGGCTTCCCTCATACAGCTCTCTGAACTTTTCAGAGCTTGAGGGAAATATAAGAAGGGATGAAGTTTTGCAGGCCATCAAACAACTTAATGTTGGTAAAAGCCCCGGCCCTGATGGTCTGCCTACAGAGTTTTATCAGTTAAATATTGATGATGTAACAAACGTCCTCACAGAGATGTATAATGAAGGTCTGAACAGTGGCTGTATGGGGGAATCCTTTTATCAGGGTGTAATGTGTTTGTTGTATAAGAAAGGTGAAGAAAATGACATTGATAACTACAGACATCTGACTATAATGAACACTGATTATAAAATATTAGCCAAAGTAATTATGAATAGATTAAATTATATATTAGATGAAATTATAGAAAAAGAACAAACGTGTGCCATATGTGGGATAATGTCTGCACATTGAAAGAAATGATCAATAAACCTGATAAAAAGACTTCTATATAATCGGGCTGGACCAAAAAAAAGCCTTTGATTATATCTCCAGAGAATATTTATGGGCTGTAATGAAGTCTTATGGCTTTTCAGAAAGTTTTATCCATTTGATCAGATGTCTGTATGTTAAATCTAGTGTTCATATAAATGTAAATGGTGTCTTAACAGAGCCCTTTAGTGTAGAGAGAGGGGTGAAACAGGGCTGCCCTCTGAGCGCTGCTCTATACATCCTGGCTATTAACCCCCTTATTAAAACTATAAACGCAGATAGTCTTATATCTGGCACACACGTTGGGCTCGCTCCCAAAGTTACTGCCATGGCATACGCAGATGACGTCACAGTTGTTATTAAAAACCAGATGGAGATGGATGTTTTAACCAATCACCTGAACCTTTATGAACTAGCTTCCGGTGCCAAATTATATCATAATAAAACGGAGGGAGTTTGGATCGGAGCTGAAAGTAAGAAACGTGATATCAACATTAAAGTAAAGGATGAAATTAAAATCTTAGGTTTGACCATTTGTAATCGAAACTGTAGTGAAAAAAAACTGGGAAACTAAACTATGTGAAGTTAAAGAAGAAGTTAAAAAATGTGAAAATAAAAACAACAATTATAAATCAAGAGTGAATATTGTCAAAACTTTCGTCTTATCCAAGCTCCTGTTTTTAGCAAACATCTTTCCTCCATCTCACAAAATGATAATGCAATTAAATAAACAGTGTGTAAACTTGGTTTGGGGTATAACTAATGAAGTAACAAAAAGAGAAATCATGTATAAAAGTAAAGAATATGGGGGGTTAGGGGCAGTAGATATGGGTATAAAATTGTATATTGCTTTTGTTAAAAATGTGTCAGTGGCCATTTCAAGGAACGCTCTCTGGGTCGGTGACCGCTCCAAGTGGAGGTAAAGGAGAGGGAGAGCCAGACAAGGTCCAGAATATAACCTGATCTATGATGATTTTATGTATGAATATGAAAAACTTCAAATTGACTGGAGTGTCCTCCCGAGTAAAATGATTTAAAAAAAAATTGATGATTATAAATATGGTGGGTATATAAATTATAAAAACCCTAACACACAACGAAGGAACCCAGTTCCTGAAATTTTTAAAAAATAAAAACCTTTCTGAGAGCATTCGTGACGTGAGATGGCTGATGTCCGTAAACAGACTCGCTGTCAGAGCTGTTGTATCTTGGAGTTGCTATGTTAAAACTAAAAAATGTCCAATGATCTACTGCGAAGATGAAGATGAGACACAACAGCACCTCTTAATAGACTGTTACAGAGCAAAAGAAGTCTGGGACAAGTTAAAAGTGTATGGTGTAAAATTTGATCTTTCATATAAATCTGTAATGTGCTGTATTATTGATGAGACTCTACCAGAGAAACACAAGGAACTGATACGAATAATCATATTGTATGCTTCAAGTTGTGGAAAACAAGATGCTGTATGGTTATACAACAGTTATAAATAGTGATGACGTGTGCAAACAAGTGCTCACTGAGCTAAGGAGAAGAAGTACTCTGGACAAAAAACAACTTCTTCCTTGGAACACGTTGACACTTTCACCCTGTCAATTACAGCACTTTATGAAAGACTCTATGCACTTTATGACAGGCTCTAGATGCACTTTATGAAAGACTCTGTATGCACTTTATGAAAGACTCTATGCACTTTATGAAAGACTCTATGCACTTTATGACAGGCTCTAGATGCACTTTATGAAAGACTCTGTATGCACTTTATGAAAGACTCTGTATGCACTTTATGAAAGACTCTATGCACTTTATGAGAGGCTCTAGATGCACTTTATGAACGAGTCTTTGCACTGGTCACTTTACTCGATTTGCACATCTTGTCAGTTAAACTTTGTAATTGTTGTATTGTTCATTTTTGATTGTTGTGACACATAGCCTAATGTATGTTTAATGTAGCCTATACTTTGTAACCTGTAAAACTTTAATAAAGATCTTTAAAAAAAAAAAGAAAAAGAAAAACGGGTGTTTAAAGATAGGGTACACGCTCCTGTACAGTAGGTGGCGGTATGCACCTAGAAGTTGTTTGCAATCCGCCAAGAAGAAGATGGAGGGGGAAAAAAAAAAAAAAAAAAGAAAAAAAAAAAGAAGAAGAGTAGTGTTGACAGGTCTGTTGGTTGAAGGCGTAGACTGTATTTAGAAGAGGTTGAAGGTGGCTGAAACATCTGCCTGTGATTAGATCCTATCTGTTCTTCAACATGTCTGCCAGGAACCCGGGGATGAAGCTCGGTAAGGAGCGTTAGCATTCTTTCCGTGACGTTAACGTTAACCTAACGTTAACTGTCACTTTCCATACACATGTGGACGTCTCACGTTACGTTTCGCTCTGACATTACCACAACTTTTCATTTTACCAGCATTATGTAACGTTTATTTATTTGTTTGTTCATTCCTAAAATAAACAACTCCTTGGCCTGTTTTATAGAAAGATGTTTTCATTCAAAACAACAGTCAGGAAAGGAAGCTAACGTTAAGCTAACCCTACTCGTGACATTTTAATAAGTAACGTATTGGTATAGGTAACTGACCCATGACCCGCGGAACATGCTGGAACACACAAACACACTGGCAAATACAATAACATAGTTATATAACGTAACGCAATGGCGTCACATTCTCTTGCTAACTTATTATTGTAACGTATATGCAGGCAATGTAACGTTACTGTTAAATATGATGGCTATCAGTCAGACGGTGACAGCTGTCCCTGCTCGGCTGACTAGTTAAACCCGTCCCTTTGCTCAGTGTTGGCTTTAGTCTAACTTATACATATGTTATACATATTTTAATCATCTTTGACATGCTCTGATGAAAAGAAGACATGGTTTACACGTCAGCAGTATATGGAATTCTGTACACTGATTGAACTTAGTCTGACATGGTATTATTATTATATATATTATTATGTTGTATATATCAGTATCACATTCTGTAAGTTATTAGCACACACTGTTTCTCTTCTATGTCGGACTGTACCTTTTCTGTCAAAGACTGGCCCGTTTCTGGGCTAGCTGCTGATTGTCAAACATTAAATATAATATATGCAGTAACACCAGATGTCAGCTGCCTGACTTTCCCAGAGTTCCATGAGAAATCCCTGTCATCCTGGACATGTTTTAATTTAGCGTAGCACAAAGACTGGAAGCAGGGGATCAAAAGTGAAAAGAATACAACTTCCAACCACTCCTTGAAGCTTAAGCTTGATTTATACTTCTGCGTTAAAGCTACGCCGTGGCTACGCTGTAGGAACGTGGAGATACCGACCGTACGCCGTAGCCTGACGTACACCTAGGGCTGGACGATTAATCGAAAATGTATCGACATTGAAATTCTGAAGCTGCTATCGACGTATTTTTCCCATGACGATAATTTCGATAATTTATTTCTGTTGATAGGCCTACTTTCTACTTAAAAAACATTCTACTGTGTGTGCAGGGTCCGAAATTAACACTCGCCAGTCGCTAAATAAGGGGGGGGGGGGCTGACACGCACACACACAAACACTGGCGCACACACCAGACACCAGCCACTACTTTCTGTTTACTGATAGCTAGCGTTTAACTCAGGCTAATTACTTACTAGTTAGTAAGTGGCCATTTCTGGCAGCCAGCCTTCCAAAAGAAAGCACAATGAAAGTAAATGTTAACCGACCATTAACCGTTAGAGAGAAGACACACCAGCCCGATAATCGGGCGTCGGGCCGTCTGGCGAGGTCCGTGACTCGAGTCTGTTCAGTGTGTCCCGTGCCGTCGGCCGTCCGAGGAGCCGTCGGCCTTCATTTGGGCCGACCCAACATGTTCAGTCGGAGACAGGGCAGTCAGGACTCACCCAGAAATGGGGAGCGGATGAGCCTCTCAAAATCTGACGAAAATCTTTTAAACTGACATTTGTTGATCTGAAATGAAGACAGATTCAGAAACTGCACGGCCTATTTCTCTCTTAAAATGTTTTCAGAAACACGTTTCGGTGAACTATTTTAGTACAATATGAGATCGTATTCTGAACAAGCCGCCATGACAGTCTGTCTGTGAATTTCCGGAGAAAAAAGAACCACGTGACGCGTTTGTCCAATCAGCTGCCGGTCTTCATTTTCTGGGAAATAATCAGACTGTTAATGGAAACAATACAGAGCAGCGCCGCCTGCTGCTATGGAGACGTATTACGTTTCGCGCACGGGCAGAGCGCACGCTCAAGTCGGCGTTGCCTCAGTGTGTTCTGAGGCATTTTTTGGACCTCAGGGACCCGACTGATCAGTCCGACTGGCTTTTCTGCCGACGGTCGGCCGTCTGGTTGGTGTGTCAGGGCCCTTAAACAGAGTCTCAGTTCACCCGTCCAGGAGGCTCTGACACACTTTCCGCACTCCGTGTTGGGGGACAGCTGTGGGCTTGTACCGGTGTTGATGTTCTGTGCATTGTCGGACACACACAACCACTTTCCTGAAACCGCTTGCTGGACTGACACAAGTCTACAGCGGCCTGCGGCGTGTATGTCCGAGCCTGTCTCCAGCGCCTCCACCTGCAGGTCGTCAACTGTGTGTCTGCCTGGTTTACTCTCGGACGGCCGATTTAACTCGCTGGTCCTCATCGATATAGTTTCATGTGTCACGTAGCTCTCCAAAAGCAGAAAAAAGCTTAACCTTGCTGGTTCAAATTTAGGACTAACAAGTTAATTAGCAGTTAAAAAATAGATTGTGTAGCCTAATTACATTTTTATCATGCAAAAGATGTTTTTTTAAAACTTTATACAATTTTTTTTTTTAACTATCGTTCATTTATCGAGGTAAAATGTGCAAATAATCGTGATTTAGATTTTAGGTCATATCAAGCAACATGAAATCAAGGAGAGGGTTAACTTCTCCTGCTCCAGATTTCCCACCGTGGTCAGAAAGAACAGGGGAGACACTGTTTCTCTCACTATGACTCTAGAGTCACTACTCTCTCTGAAGCTAATCACCATCACTCTCTCACTCGCTCTACCACACACACACACACACACACACACACGCTGGCGCAGAACCATAAATCACGCTTTAGTGCTAAGCTAGGCTAAACACACTGTGGGGGAGGGTCTAAAGTGGATAGATCAAGATAAAAGTCAGTTTTCTCATCTGATCACAATTCCCATAATGTTGGGCTGCTATTTAAAAAAAAAATGCTAACTGTGAGATGGTTTAATAATTATTGCAATATTTGTATTATTATACTTTCTCTATTTTTAACAACTCATTTTGTTTCTTCTCTTTTCCCTGCTCCTGGGCGTCAGATCTGGGCTGGATATCTAAAGTGAGAGTGAACACACACGCTGTCCTGAAGAGAGCTCAGACCATCCAGGGACACAAGACCCCCAAGAAACAGTGGCAGGTCCATCTTGCACCTGTATCCTGTATTGTGTGTGTGTGTGTGTGTGTGTATGCTTTGTGGCGATAGAGAATACACACTAAACATGCATTAGGTCGCTCTGACTTCCTTTTGCCAGTAGGGGGCACTATGACTGTGTGTATGAAGTTTGGGGCAGATGGGACACGTTATTATGGCTCTCACGTAACTTCTAGGCAAGTCCCGCCCTACGAAGCGGCTCGATTGGTTGGGGTTAGGCATTGACCTCGAGTGGTTAAGGATAGCCGATTGGTCAGGGGACAGGATCTGAACAAATCGGGTTACGTTACCTTGCGTAATTGGATTTAGGTAGGTTTCTGAATATTTTCGGGACTTCTCTCTCTTACATTTACCCTCTCCCGCTGGGGCAGGTGCCTCTGGAGCAGGTGGAGCCATGACACTCCCATCACCTGTGGCCTCGGACAAGGTGGACGGAGGAACATTAGCGTTTGGGTTCAGTGCTCGAGGCCTTATTGTTACAAAGCGATCCATTATTATAACAACCTAACTTAGTAGTCAAGTCTATTATTTGCTTTCCAGCTTTTTATTTATTGGCGGCTAACATTAGCGTCTTCTTGTTTTTTAAAGGCGTTATCCTAATTGCCCCATGGGAATAATTTTAAGTAGGCTAGCGTATTATTGCCTATTAATGCTTTAAGTATTGTCAATATTTTTCTCCCACACCAAAAAAAAAAAACCCACATAAATTATTTTGATGAGAATTTTAAATCAATTCATAATTGTTGGGGACCCCCTGCAGTACCACCACGGACCCCCGGTTGAAGATCACTGGTTTAGGGTATGGCTCCAAGAGGCTTTTTTGTAAGTTCGGACATGATGATGAGCCCTGATTAGGAGTATGTAGTACGTATAAAGTCACAGAACATGGTATGTTAAATTGGAAACATTGCTCACAAATGTCTATTACAGGGGACCAAGTATTAACAGTGTGAGATAGAATGATCATTTTATAGGCATATATATTTGGGCATAATAAAGACGTGTGAGATGGTTTGCCAGCAGAGAGATGGAGCTGTGATGTTGTGTTTGTGGTGTAGGCGGCCTGGCTGCTGAAGGCTGTCACCTGTATCGACCTGACAACTCTTGCTGGAGATGATACGCCGTCCAACGTCCACCGGCTGTGTCTGAAAGCCATCCAGCCGGTCCCATACCACCTGCTCAACAAGATGGACATGCACGACCAAGGTGTGCTGCCAGAGACATGTAGGCCAGCGTCAGCCACTGCAGCTGGACGTCCTGTTAACACTGGTCACTGGGATGGCCCACTGGGAGTTTTATGCAAACCTCAGGGAGAATTAAGTGTTGTCTTCCCGTCAACCTTGAAAAAGTTTTTCGACGTTTTTGACGCCTTTTTTTTTCTGTTTGTTTTTGCTTTTTCCAACATTTGAAATTGTTACATTTTTCTTCTACATATTTTCAGTGCTTATTTCTACGTCCCATATTTTCTGATATTAAACAAAAATTAAAAACGGGTCAATGTGACCCGAAGTCAACACAAGGGTTAACACAGAACAAATAATCACTCAAAACATTCTTAATTAATCAATCAATCAGTTCTTTGGTATACATGAGATGTCTGAAAACAGTCAAAAATACAGATCCCAGTATCTCATTTTACCAACAGTTGAAAAGCCAATAAAGTATTCGGTTCACTATGATATAAAATAGAGAAAAGCATACCACTTTTATTTGCTTGAGAATTGATTATAACAATTAAATAAGTATGACTGGCATTTAATCTGCTTTTGATTGACTAACTGATTAATTGGCTTGATTGTTTCAGATATACATAACATAGTACAGACATAATACAGGTTAATTTGAATCTTATTTTTATGGAGTTTATCTCAGTAGTAATAAGTTAAAAGCTCTGGGAACATGGTGACATCAGGGCAAACAGGTCAGGCATGTTAAGAAAGGGGAGCAGTCAGACGATCCGACGGGCCGCCGGGGTTAATCACACTTTTATAGACGAGACAAAGGTGGACCAGGGAAATGTCACCTTTTGTTCAGCGTCCCAGACTGTCTGCTCAGACTTGGATTCAACCTGCAGAGGGCGACACAGACCACTTCATCCCCATCTGTCTTGTTTCTGGCTGTTGTTTCAGGAGTAACTACTGCAGCCGTGTGTGTGTATCCGTCTCGGGTGGCTGACGCCGTTAAATCACTGAAAGCAGCCAACTCCAGCCTTGCTGTGGCCTCAGGTAGGTCACCCCGACGCTGAGTCACAGCGACAGGAAGCGTCTGCTGCCGGAGTGGCATGAATGGTGAGCTGAAATGCGTTTGTAGAACATTAATACGACTTGTGTTCTCCCTGGTCTCCCCAGTGGCCACTGGTTTCCCAGCAGGCCAGACACCGCTGGAGACCCGGCTGCAGGAAGTCCGCTTGGCGGTGGCTGACGGTGCCACGGAGATCGACATCGTCATCAACAGGACGCTGGCGCTCACGGGACAGTGGGAAGGTACGCTGAGACCTCAAGACGACAAGGACAGATCACTCAGGCTGTGTCCTGAGTTTTTACTGAAATTTGTTTTTACTTTTAAATTTGGCATTTTATGTGAATTACCCATCATTACAGAGGGAAATAAAAACTCATGGCATTGCATGGTTCTCACACAACTGTAGATGTTTTGGTAATGCGATTCATTACTAAATAGTGACTAGTCCAAATAGTTAGTCTGTCCTCCCAGTGTAGCTCTAGGTGACACTAAAGAACAAATAGTACTCAGATCTTTACAGTGTTTAGTGTCCTGTGGTGTGTGGCCAACCATCGAAAGAGTTCTAGAAGGTTCAGCCTGTGTTCTGCTGATGGGCTGACCTTTGGTTCCCATTTTGATCATGGATGAAGTGTGTTTAGTAAGGGTTTCCTTTCTCCCCCCTGACAGCCATGTACGAGGAGGTGCGTCAGTTCCGGGAGGCCTGTGGGGACGCCCACATGAAGACCATCCTGGCTGTGGGAGAGCTGGGCACCTTCACCAATGTGTACAAGGCCAGCCTGGTAGCCATGATGGCCGGTGAGTCTGCCTGTCATAGTCAGTGGTTGTGTCCCCTTATGGCAAGAAACCTAGCATTTCAAGGACAAGTTGCCATGATTATTTACAATGAACAAACATTTTAACATTTGGGCTTTTTTTGTTTTTTAACCTTAATTTATTCTGGGGAGGTTCACTGAGAGGAAGCCTCTCTTTTGTAGGAACGCCCTGATCACATTCACACAGTAACACATTCATGCCTGACTTATTCTCCTTTCTGAGTGAGATCAGAAGCGTGTTATCAGTCTGAGTTTGGAGATATTTCCCTACAGCAGTAAACTAACTGATCTGGGATACATGTTTCCACAGTGTGCTGTAATATAGCAGTTGCCGTATGTGTGTGTGACTATGAGCCATGTCAAGGTGACACCCTGCAGATGCGTGAGGGGCCCTGGATGGCTCTGTTTAATGTCTGTTAAATGATAGAACATATCTCGTGCTGCCATCAGGAAATATGTTAGGCATAATCACAACAAAGGTTCTATTTATGCACACAGAGGAACTGCTCGCGTTTCCTTCTGTTTTACACATGTAACTACAGTGATTGTATGTCGGGCTCTGAGCACTGCCAAAAGACGGGTGACCTCCACTCAATACTGAGCCTGAACGCATCCTGTGTAGACACAGAGTGAGAATGAAGGCTGCAGCTGCTGCCGCTCCGCCTCCTGTGTGGACACATGGGCCGCTGTCTGAAAGCCTCTTCTCCTCCGTCAGCAGCTGGAGCTGAAGTAGAGTTTTGGTCTCTGTGCTGAAACTTGGTAAACTGTGATGAGGTCCATGATATCAGGGGCTGAGCCGGCTCCACCATTTCAGTCTGGTTACTGTATGACAGCGCTGTGTTTTCATGTGACATAAAGAGGTTTTAAAAGGTTTAAAGTCGGTAAAAGGCTTGGTGTAATTGCTGCGGTCTTCCAGCTTGTGGCGCTGCTGCTTAGCCTTTTCTTTTGCGAGGCCCTCTCTCACTCACACACACACACACACACACACACACACACACACACACACACACACACACACACACACACACACACACACGCTTAACTAGCCATCACATAATAAGCCGATTAGAGAGCCAAATTGTCAGGGGCTCTGATAGAGATCATTATTAAAATGCATTGCTTTTGTCGACACACTCGCTCCTTAATCTCCCCTTGTTCCTATGAATTGCGTATGAGATTCCTGAAATTGAATGATAATTTCACCTATTAATCTCTGATGCAGGCTATTTTACTCTGCTGTTCCCCGCCAGTATCCCCCTGCCCACGCAAATGAATAGAGCTTCATTACCGCCACCCGCATTTAATAACCGTTATCCATTATCTGGTAATTAAGACTCCCCATAACGAATCTTAAGGATTATGCCAGTTTGAGGAAGAGGGGAAAGAGGCTGAAAGAAAGACCTGACTGGAAAAACACATAGAACATGTCTTTAATGAACTGGAAAATGTTCATCTTGTTCTGTTCAGTAATGAACAGTCATTATACAGCAAGGCAGAAGGGATGGTTTTTTTCCCCTGCAGCTCGCAGTTTGTGGGTAATCTATTAAAGAGTGTCATTTAATCTTCTATTTTTATCAGGAAAGCTGATAAAACATAATTGTCTGTGAAGGAAGGGAAGGAAAAATGAATGATTTAATTGATGAGCGTGCAGCTGCCCTCATCAGCAGCATATGTTCCTGTCTGTCCTCAGACTGTCAGAGTAATGTCCTGTCTGTCCTCGGCCAGGTCCGTCTATCAGAGTAATGTCCTGTCTGTCCTCGGTCAGGTCCATCTATCAGAGTAATGTCCAGTCTGTCCTCGGTCAGGTCCGGCTATCAGAGTAATGTCCTGTCTGTCCTCAGACTGTCAGAGTAATGTCCTCTCTGTCCTCCGCCAGGTCCGTCTGTCAGAGTAATGTCCTGTCTGTCCTCGGCCAGGTCCGTCTATCAGAGTAATGTCCTGTCTGTCCTCGGTCATGTCCGTCTATCAGAGTAATGTCCAGTCTGTCCTCGGTCAGGTCCGGCTATCAGAGTAATGTCCTGTCTTTTCTCAGACTGTCAGAGTAATGTCCTGTCTGTCGTTAGTCAGGTCCAGCTGTCAGAGAAATGTCCTCTCTGTCCTCAGCCAGGTCCGGCTGTCAGAGTAATGTCCTGTCTGTCCTAAGACTGTTATTAATGTCCTGTCTGTCCTCAGCCAGGTCAGGCTGTCAGAGTAATGTCCTCTCTGTCCTTGGCCACGTCCTGTCTGTCAGAGGAATGTCCGGCTGTCAGAGTATTGTCCTGTCTGTCAGATGAATGTCCTGTCTGTCAGAGGAATGTCCGGCTGTCAGAGTGATGTCCGGCTGTCAGAGGAATGTCCTGTCTGTCAGAGGAATGTCCGGTCTGCCAGAGGAATGTCCGGTCTGTCAGAGTAATGTCCTGTACAGCAGCTGAACACACTGTTGGATAAAGGAAGAGTCTGCTGTGTTAAAGAGCACATGTCACCTGTTTTACCCTGACAGGTTCGGACTTCATCAAGACATCCACAGGAAAGGAGTCTGTCAACGCCACTTACCCTGTCGCCATAGTGATGGTGAGGGCCATCCGGGACTACTTCTTGTGTACAGGCCATAAGGTACAGTACACATACTTCTGCCTTTGTGTACCACTTCTCTGCCAGCAACATTCCTTTCAGGAAGTCATCTACAGTCTAGTTTTTCTTCCTGTTGGATTCATACCATAAGTGAGTCCCCTCTGCTGCCCACACGGTAGACCGTGTCATGCTGTTACACATTTAGCATGGCAGAAGGTGGATCAAAAAGCAGACACAGAGTCAACAGAAGTGTGTCCTTCATCAAAGAGGATGGTCAGAAATATGTCAATACTTTAGACCAGCAGTGTGACTGTCACCAACATTATACAATGATTTTTTTATTTTAGTAAAAGATGTTTAGCCAACATAAGGACTTGCCTGACATGAACATGACCTTATTTAACCTGGTTCAAACATAAATGTCAAATCAAAAGATGTTCAGCTCCGATACTGCCTAAAGCGCTGGTATCGGGAAGTACTGGAGTTTATGCACCGATCCGATACCACATAATAAAGCCCTAAAGAAAATCTACATTAAAGTAGTTTATTTATGTTCTTTTTCCATTATAACTGACTGTCAAACTGGATAAAAGAAAGTTCTTTGGCATTCAGTGTTTGTGTTTGTTCATGTTTCACAAAGAATTTAACCTGAGCCAGACTGACAACAAAGATAGAAATCATATCACATCCATACAGAGATAGTAGTATACAGTTGTTAAAACATAATACAATATAGGACACACTGGTATCGGATTGGTACTCGGTATCGGCTGATACTATTGACCAAGTTCAGGTATCAGAATCGGTATCGGGAAGCAAAAAATGGTATAGGGCCATCTCTAATCAAAAGTCAATTTCTCTGAAATTGATGTAATGATCTTGTAATGTGTGTACCCTGTCACACATCTGACTTTAGTGTCAGGAGATCTGCTGGGAACACTAAACTCCACAACAATGAAATAAAGTACAAAAACCAGAGGTATTATAAAACCTAGACCACCTGAGAATTAAAAACCATATTAGGCAGTGTCTTTCCAATGCTAATGTAGGGATTAAGGAGTGCAGATGGATCTATAAACCAGAATGATCTATCTTCTAACATCAAACTAACTAATGCAAAGAGTTCAGGCAACGCTCTGTACAACTGATCCAGAATCAGCAGCCAGGAGCAACCTGATGACTTCTCAATAGCCGAGTCAATTCCAGAGTCCAACAGAACCGAGACCAAGACAAGCGCAACAGTTCAGATAGGGGACTTGAGGCAAAGAACTACATGGTACCATGTTCTGTAGAAAGGTTTCTTTTTCTCTTAATGCATAATTTCTACATTTAGCGAAAACTTGATATGTGTGTCCAAAGCAGACATGGTTTTTGGTGAGGCATCTTGTAATGTGGTGCTCTGGTGTGTTCCCGTGTCACTGTGGTAAATACATAGAGAAAATACTTTGGCAAGCATTGGCCAAAAATACATGACTGTTTGTTTCTGAAGGGGGTAAGCCAGCCTCCACAACGCGTAGCTCCTATAGCGCCATTTTGTTGCTAACAAGCCATCACCCGCCGTTAGCATTCCATTGACTGCCATTCATTTTAACGTCACTTTGACAGCGAATAACTTTACATCTGAAGAGTTTAAAGACTCTATTTGTCCATTGTTTATTTCTAAAGAAACACGACAATGTATAAAAGGCTCCATTACCTTGTACCTCACGTTATGGCTCCGTAGCAGACGTTTTTATAAAAATAGGCTAACGATTAGGTCATAACCACGTGACTTACTGTCGCATAGTAGAGGAAGCTCAGTTTGAGGCTGCTCAGTAACGCTCAGCCATCACCGGAAAAGTGACTTCTAATAGACTTCACTGGTCTCCATGGACGGCATCGCATTGTCTATTTCTTTAACTCTCTATGCTGTTTTCTACATAGCAGGTAAACTATTATACCTCCAGTGAAGTGTGTGTCATGTGACAGAGGTGTGTGTGTGTGTGTGTTCCTCAGGTGGGCTTTAAGCCAGCGGGGGGGATCCGCACGGCTCACGAGTCTCTGCTGTGGCTCACGCTGATCAAAGAGGAGCTGGGAAACGATTGGCTCTGCCCGCTCCTTTTCCGCCTCGGAGCCAGCAGCCTATTGGCTGACATCGAGAGGCAGGTGGGGGCCACACACACACACACACACACACACACACACACACACACACTTCTATAGCTGACTTTTCTGCATATGTGATTTTTTTCCATTTGTTCTTGTCTGGACAGATCTACCATCATGTGACAGGACAGTATGCAGCCTATCATGAGCTGCCTATGGCCTGAAGCTGTGACTTCCTGTTTTAATGACCAATCAGAACCTCAGACTCACCACACAAGCCTGACAGTGTTGTTCAGTGCTGAACAGTAACTGAACTGACTGGGACCAATGTCTGTGACACAAAGAGAACGGCTTCTTCAGAAGCATATTACTGTACTACATTATACACTTGTCACAGTATTTTGTTACACAATAAACTGTGTGTCATGTTTGGCAGTCATTGTGAAGGATGTGCTGAGTTAAACCTAATTTGTTTCATGTGAAGCAGGAAAAACTAGTGATTTAGATCAAGTTGTCCTTCAAATCCAGATAATACAGTATTTTTAACTCTGGTCCTTGCTGATCTTTCACAAAATAAAATATACATCTGCAAACATAACTTAACTGACGGCTGTTGTCACCACTTCTACCCAGTTCCAATCTTTAACACAGGATTGTATTGCAGAGCAGAGATATCGCCACCCAGATTACATTAAAAACAGGGTTACAGTTTAGAAAACCGTGCACCTTTAGAGCTGTGCTTGAATGTATGTATATGCCTTTGTTCTCATATTGGGAAAAACAAAGTGACAAATGAAGGGATTACTCCTGTGTTCATGCTGCCGTGTGATTCCGACCTGTCCCAGCGATGTGTGCTGAATCTCTTATGGACGCTTCTTTGCTCTTAATTTCATTAGCGGGGAGCTTGGCCAACTGAAGAACGCCGAGGATTAATCAGGGGGGTTAAACGAGTTTAAAAGATCTCATTGAACAGCTCACAAATTTGAGGCTTCATTTGAAGACGGAAAACTTTCTTCTTTTCTTCTTTAATGAAGATATCACAGGCCTCGACCTCGACTGGGACAGAGGATAAATGAGTGAATTAATAAAGGGAGGAGGGGGGGGGGGGGGGGGGAAATGTGGGATTAAATGGTGGGAGAGGGTTGTCTCCAGGACAGTGGTGGAAGGCTGGGAATGAGGCCATGCTCTGTAGGAAGGGTAGCTGGTTGTTTGACACGGTAACATACACAACTTTTAATGTTATTCCGCAGAAACACATCAGAATCAGAAAGGGCTTTATTGCCAAGTACGTTTTTTGCACATACAAGGAATTCGTCATGGTTGGTGCATGTCACACATTCTCTACATATAAGAAGAATAAAAACAATATAAATGTAAACATATACACACAGTATGTATTAATAAAGATAAAAATAAATGTAAAATAAATAAGTTAAACAGTAGTAAAAAGGAACGCTACAGCAGACAACCAGAAAACTGGTTGGATTTCCCTGAGGCCCACGCTGTGATTTTCCCCAGCCCCACGACTCTTTGTTCACGTTCATGCCTCCTAGAGGATAAAAAGCCTGCATTTTGGACATTAGGGAAAGTGAAATGAAAAGTATTAAAGTAGTAGTAAAATCACACACACTGTGACCGTGCGCCTCTGGCTGCCCTGGTAACTCACGCACAGTCCCACTCATAACTTTAAAACAAAGAACAAACAAGCAATGTCTAACAGTCCAGTATCCTGTCTCTGAGGTTGGCAGTGATCTGAAGTTCCAGCACGCTACTGCATATGAAGGGAGAGTGTAATTAATGCAACAAGAATCAGCTGAGACAGTTAACTCACCTGCACTGCTCTCCTGATCTATCCTCAAACCTGTCTCACTGCAGCTGATTGCAGGCCATGCCCACTGCAGCTGATTGCAGGCCACGCCCCCCTCCACACACACACACTCTGATGTTAGGATATGTACGGTGTCCTTGAGTGCCGAGAAAGGCGCCTTTAAATAAAATGTATTATTATTCAGGGTTCATATGTTTTGAAAAAACCTGGAAAAGTTATGGAATTCCAGGCCTGGAAAGGTTTTGGAAACATAAAAAGACCCAGAAAGTTTTGGAAAAGTTTTTTTTTTTTTTACACAGCATAATATGTGATTAATAATGGATTTTCACGTCGTCTTAACCTCAACGTTCTATTTGGGGCGCGATATTACGAATCCCACCATGAACCACATAAATTGTCATTCATTTTATTGTTAAACCTCTGAGGGTAAACTTTAACACAGATTTTTATTCTTATTGTATAATGTCGACTGACATTTTCAGGAATACATAGTCATGGAAATTTGCCAAAAAGTCATGGAAAAGTATTAGTTAAAATGCGTATGAACCCTGATTATTACTAAGATAAGAAAAACTTTATTGTCTGTCACGAGTGACAGAAATTTGTCTTTGACGGGGCAGACTCAAATGACATAAAATACATAAGAAAATAAAGAAACATATATAAACAGTGTAACATTGACCGTACAAACGTGTTCAAAATGCAAAAACAGTGCAAGAAGAGGCCTGAATGGAGCTGTTTGATGCTGTCTATGTATGGCTGTAGAGTGTGCTGATGGCAGTGGGGATGAAGGATTTTTGTATATGTTTTTCCATGCAAATGGGGCTCTGTAGCGTCGACCTGATGGCAGTAACTGAAAGGATGGGTGAAGGGGGTGGGTGGGATCCTGTGTGATTATAGTGGCTTTCCTGAGTGCTGGTACTGACCGGCTGTGGAGTTCTGTTAGGGGGGTTTGGGGGGAGCCAATTATGAACTTTATCTTGCTGGCCTGAATAATAAATCAGGCCAGCAAGATAATTCAAAGTTCATAGTTCAAAGAATGATGCAAACTGTTGACTTTACAGCAACATAGTTTGTCTTTTTGTCCCCCCCCCCACCCGCTCTGTGTGAACAGGGATGATGGAGTGAGCGCCTGTTGTCGGCTCTTGATGGATAAATCCCATTTACGTACCGGCATGTAGATCATCTCAAATCTGGACCATCGGGTAGCACGCTGCCACCTGATAAGACAGAGGCACTAGAACACACGCACACACACACACTCACTCACTCACTCACTCCCCAATTTTCCTGCCAATAGATTTTATCTATTTATGATAGTGCCTTATTCATTTATTTATTTTGTTAAAAACTCCATGCATGGCAAGTATACATTTTGGTTCTAATGCTCAGGACTGATAAGATCATTTTCATATCAATCATTTAATGGTAGCTGAGTCTGGATATGTACAGTATTTTGCTATTAACCTTTTTCACAGAAGACATTTCGATAACCTTAACGATGGCGCAATTCCATCAAGTGTCCCAGTGATATGTCAACATGTCTGCCGTGAAAAAGGTCTATTACCCAACAAAAAGCTTGTTTGTCCCATTGGTGTGCCACGGAGACACACGGCGGACTGTTGTTCCACTTTGACCACACCGGTTAGGACAACATGAGCTTATTGGACCAGTGGAGGTGAGGCGTTTACTGTGAAATGGACAGTGTGTTATTTAACAGGGCGCAGGTCTGTTTGCACTTTGATTCTCTGAAGGTTCCCATTGGTTTGGATGAACAAGCAGCAGCAGCCGTCGCTGATCCAGTCGCTCACACCTGACAGGTCGGCTCGCTCAGATTGATTGCTTTGCTGTTGTTTAATTCATCAGTGTTTCTTTAGCCTGCAGCAGGTAGGAAAATAATCAACACGTTGTGAGCCCCCAACAGCCCACACAAACACACACACACTTCATGATGGAGAAAAGATGGCATGGCGGGGAACAGTGGCAGTAATGGCTGGACCATCCATTGTGAGTCCCAGCTGTGATCCGTCATGCTGTTTGTGGCTGCAGAAGATGCTACACATGCTTTTATCAATATCGCGGGACGCAGCGCTGCTATTGGTCGTCACAGCAGAGGAGTGATGCCAGCGTATGTGACCGATGTTTCTCATGTCCAATGGGTGAAGTATCGTTTTCAAACGGAATAAGAATATATATGTATATTTATATACATATATTTGTGTATACAAACATATGTGTGTATACATATATACAGTATGTAAATACACACACATATACATATTTTATATATGCAAAAACAGATAAAAGCCATTCTAAAATTAATAAACCAACACGTTTGATTGATATTCCCCTGGATTGGACAAAAAACAAGATAAAGTAAAATACATAAAAACTGAGATATCGGTTTTTTTTTTTTTCAAATTAACCATTTATATGTACTACTGTATATCATGACATAAATGTGTAGATGCTGCTACAGATGGCATCTACAAACAAGCCAATCAGAATACGACATGAATGCAACATACACCAACATTTTGTCTGTGCCACTTTTGAAAAGCTTAGCAAACGGTGTTGAAAATACTTGATTGGAGGGCTTTTTGAAATGTGTATTTAAAAAACTCAGGAGAGTTAAAATTATGTGGTACAATGAAAAACGTGGTGCATGTGCGCAGTCAGAGGCCAACGTGTGCGTGTACATCATTAGCCTCTACATCACACTGCATTGTTTTCCCATCAGAAGCCATCTGAGGCCTGCTGGACTGGTGTGTGTTGAACTTGGCTGCATCTTTAAGCCACTATCCACACAGGCTTTGATCACAGATGACTGAACAGCTCTCCATCACTAACACAGCCAGTGTGTGCTCAAATAGCCGAGCAGAGCCCGATTCAAGGCAGGGCAGCTGGAACTCAAAAAGAGAATAATTGGCCCTCAGACGGCGATGATATTAATGATAGAATTAGAGCAGCCTTTGGTTTCCTCTGAGGCACAAACAGGTAGTGAGAAGTGATACCGGGAGACTTCACTCGTGTCAGTCTGGAGCTTCTGATGCCGTGCTGATCCCACACACTCGCTCAGGCTCATTTCCCATGGTGCACCCTGCCTTTGATGCTGACCTTGGTTGGAGGTTGTGGTGAGAGAAGAGATGGAATACATGTTTGAGAGATCAAAACAGTCCAGGCTCACCTGTCTCCACACAGGTTTTACAGCCCATGTTCATTAGAGAAGTTGATGAGCAGTGATTGAGCTCAGCTCCCAGACGCAGCGGTGCCCTGCAACAAAATGACACCGTTTACTAACTGGTATCTACTGTACACGGACTGACTCCATAGTAATGCTTTACTCAGTCCAGAATGCTGTGATGATGTGTAGTGGGCTATGTAAATGTATGTACCAAACACTGATACGTGTCAGCTGTTCCCCAGATGTTGGAATGATAATCTTTGAACTAAAGTGGTCCAGGACTTGTTTGGGTCCACTGAGGATGTTATGGAACGGCACAGGAGGTGGAACCCAAAAGCAGACGAAAACACAATAATTAAGATTAAGTGTTTTAATGAGTGAAATATATACAATAATTGTGCTGGTGGCAAAAATGAGGGTTGTGTCGAGGGAATCAAGTGGTGAGTGCTGTGCGCTCTCCAGAGCGTGCCCAGTGAAGTGGTGGCGTTGACCATGTGGTAGGGCCTCCTCCAGAGTCCAACAAACAATTGAGTATGAATCCAATTCTTACAGAGAGAGAGGGGAGCAGGCGGGATGAGCAAGCAGGCAGGCAGGCAGGCACACAAGCAGGCAGGCAGGCAGGCACACAAGCAGGCAGGCAGGCAGGCACACAAGCAGGCAGGCAGGCAGGCAGGCACACTGGTAGACAGTACGATCTGGCAACGAGTGGATCACACAGCCAGCCTTAAATACTGCAGGAGGTTGATTAGGGAATGAGCTTCACCTGGTGCCACCTGCCAGCTAAGCCGCGCCCACAGCCCACAGTAATCGGCACAGGAGGGAGGGACATGAGAGAAAACAAACAAAAACACACAGAACAAAAAAGAAGCACGGCCTGCCATGATGACATCATGACAGAGGACAGACTGACAGTATTTCACATGTGACCCATTCACACCATATGGGCGTTTTCACACCTATAGTTTGTGATAGTGGGAAATTATTTCTTATGCATATTCTTATATGTCTTTTATGATACTAGTTGTTATTCTAGATAATCATGGTAATGTGCTGTATGTGCAAGTGAAGAGTGTGTGTGTGTGTGTGTGTGTGTGTGTGTGTGTGTGTGTGTGTGTGTGTGTTTGTTAAGGGAATGTAAGGGCAGGAATAGCATATGGATAATTTATTAATATCAATATTTATTCTTGTATCTTTGTGTATCTGCACCTTGACCACCTGAACCAAGTTTACCTTGACCTGGACCTTGGAAATGAACAATAATGTACTAGGTTAGTTTTATTACATAAGGAATGGAAACCAACGCCTGAAGGTATGAGTCACAACTCTGATTTTAAAGTTATACAGCATCCTTTGAAAAATGTTGAGCAGTAAAAACAAGTCTGCATTGAATCATAAGAACATGATATAATGCTGGTAACTACAGAAACAAAGGGTTTATGAGTTTGGCTGTAATGCAACATGTCTCAGGTGGGCCCGCGTTGGTTTCAAACTTCATTCTAAAGTCCTCCAGCAAGAATCTGAAATTCAGAAAAAGAAAGTTGATGCATTTATTTATTCAGCCATGTTTACTCCCATTCATTTCCCCTCCAGGACATGGCTGTGTCTGTGTGGGTGCTTCCCTGAGGGAGGGGCTGAAGCTTCTTTTAAAGCTCCAGCCTTTGTTCTCATTGGATGCTTATGTGGGACCACTGCTGGGGAGACTTCACAGCGCCTTCCTGTGGCAACAGAGAGGCTTCCTTATCTATTTTGGATGATACAGCCACACATCAAGAAAGCCCCCCCGCCCCCAGCCCGGGTGGAGAGCCCAGGTACAGAGGCCAGAGAGGTGCTAGGATCTCAGGGAAAGAGGAGAAAGGTGGGAGGAGGGCTGCACCACAAACACTCAGAAGTTACATAGTAGTTGGGAACTTCTGCAACCCAAAAACTCTGAATGTGAAGACGCCTACATCTAAACTCTGCTTTTCCCAAACTCTGCTCTCCAAATCTTACTCCTGACTGAGCTGTTTCGAGTGAAATCAGTTCTTAGATCCCTCGACGGAGAATAATCTACATGCAGCTCAAGGTTTTGGTCAATAGCATAACCGCTGTGAAGCACAAGGCCCCACTGAGACACAGAGATATTTGATTCATGGCCTAGTAATATAAATCTTAAGAACTCTCTGTCAAGTAACCACGGACAGAATAATTGTTTGCAATGGGAAATCTCCACGGAGTCCTCAGAACTCATTCTGAGGCTTTGAAGTGAGCGCTGACATTGGAGAGAGTCAAGGGCGAGAAGGGGATGAGGGGCTTCTCAAATGAAGGAAGATGGAGGTGCGTTCACCTCAGAAATTATAAGCAGCGCTTTCAGGGGAGGAGGGGGGTTGCTGAAATGGGGGTGGGGGGGGCAGGGGGGGCAGGGGGGCCTTATTCAGCAGAGAACAGTGTCATTCCCTTCAACACAGCCCAGTGGCAGAACACAACACAGCTCCTCCATTATGAACCACCATCAGAACTCTGGAAACATTAAAAACCTGGAATTTGTTGTCAATGCTCCCCCCTCCGCGCAGCATGCAACACATAATGTGTGATGCTGATTGCCTTGTTGTGGTCAGGAGCTTGCTCTCGCTCCCTGTGCATGCTGGGAGAAACAGCAGGGAGGCTGATTAGGACTGGACTGGTCTTCAGCAGCACTTACAGCAGCTCTCCTGCTCTATTATTCAGCCAATCATCCCCAGAATTATTACCAAACTTTGTTTACAGATGCGTTGTGCTCTAATATGAAGTGGCACACTGCAAAATAGAATTGTTCTGTCTAATACTGAATCTTAAAATGTTCCTGATTCTAATACAAAATCAACTTGTTTCAAGAATTTCCTACAATTAAGTGTTATATTAAGGTGTATTGTCCACTTCTTGACCTGTAGTGCTACCTAGCAACAATCTTATGTCTTCTTTCAACATGCTGACACTAAATTTACATTGCTGCGTTTTGGTTTATAAAAGGAATATCCTCTGCTACGTTTCCCCCTCTCATTCCCCCTGCTCTGGCGTTTCCCCCTCTCATTCCCCCTGCTCTGGTGTTTCCGAGCCCCTAAACCAGAGACATTAGGAAACTCTTCTGACCAGTTTTGGTTTAGAATCTGCGGGGTTGTGTTTCAGTCTCAACGGCAGCAAACGGAGACCTTTGGAGACACCGACACTGACGCCAACGTCTCTCCTCCTGATTGGGTCTCATCAGTCATGACATCTCGTTCTGAGACTAAAGCTACTAACGTTACCATGGCAACTACCAGCAGGGGGCAGAGTCTCCACGCTGCCTTCTGTTTATGCCCAGTATACCAGAAAGGAATAAAAAAGGATAAAAAAGGAATGAAATGCTGATAAGCCTACGTTATTAAGTAATTAACAAAATGTCTCTTAATTCAAAGATTTGAGATTTTACATTTGGATTTTCTTATTGTACTGTTACACGTGATTACACATGTAGTTTGTGTGTGTGTGTGTGTGTGTGTGTGTGTGTGTGTGTGTTGGGGGGGGGGGGACCACACCAGCCTGTGTGTTTTAGAAGATGTTGATGAGAAATGAGGTTTGGGCTTGTTAGTTTAAACGGAAACGTAGCGGTGTAGATGGAGCCTTATATCTCATAAAAATCACAATGCAAAAAGGGTTTTTTCTGGAACTTCTGTGTTCCTTCGTGGTAGTTTTTGTTCCCTCATAAACATTTTCATGAACTTCAAATTGTTTTTGCATTAATTCACCAAAACCTTCTGATACCATTTAAAATTTAAACCACAAATGTTTTGAGGAACAGTTTTTCATGTTGTTACTTTCTGAGAATGAGATGAGAAGATGGATGTCAGTCCCACATCTGTGTGTTTAGTACAGAGCTGGAGGCAGGACGGGGTTAGCGTAGCTTAGCACAAAGAATGGCAGCAGGGGGAAACGGCTAGTCTGCCTCAGTCTGCAGTTCACAAATATGTCTCATCATGGATGCCATTTCTTCATGCCAGAAAAAAAGACACAATCAGTACCACATGGTATGCGAGGATGAGACTGCACAGATGTGTCTTGGATATGTACGTTCTGGAATGTAAGGAAAAGTAATTTCAAAAACTCAACCATGGCCTTCTGGGACTCCAGAGTACTGCAGAGAAAGTGTACCAATTTGGCAAAATGAATCAAATCAGTTCCCGTAAAAATAAATCTTCAGGGCTGAATATGGAGGAGTAGTTCATGCAAATGAATGACCTCTATAGTGCTACGCATACATGCATTTCAGCAGCAGCAGCAGCAGCAATGTGCTTTCCTTGAAACTGCTTTTTTTGTACTATATTGTGTTGTAATATAGCCCATACTTGCTATGATGAAGTATTATTTAGTGAACAATCAAACAACCAACAAAGTCATAAATGAGGTCAAAGGAAATGTTTTAAAGGGGAACTATGCAGTTTTTTTTTAGCTTAATTTACCTTAACTGAACAGCTTGGAATTGTTATGACTTTTTTTCGGGTGGCCTCAGTGTCAGGAAATATTGTGTGATATCAGGTCTCGCGATGTAACGGATTGCTTCACGGCACTGCACACATACACCCATTCAAGGACCAGCTAACAAGGTAGAGATGGAAAACTGGATGGAATGGATGGAAACTGCAGACTGGAGCAAACATAGGAGCTGCCAAATATCTATTCTGAAGCTGTAGGGGGAGCTCTATAGAGAAACCTGTAGGGGGGGGGCTCTATAGAGAAACCTGTAGGGGGGGGGCTCTATAGAGAAACCTGTAGGGGAGCTCTATAGAGAAACCTGTAGGGGGGGGGCTCTATAGAGAAACCTGTAGGGGGGGGGCTCTATAGAGAAACCTGTAGGGGGGCTCTATAGAGAAACCTGTAGGGGGGGGGCTCTATAGAGAAACCTGTAGGGGGAGCTCTATAGAGAAACCTGTAGGGGGAGCTCTACACAGAGAAACCCGTAGGGGGAGCTCTATAGAGAAACCTGTAGGGGGGGCTCTATAGAGAAACCCGTAGGGGGGGCTCTATAGAGAAACCTGTAGGGGAGCTCTATAGAGAAACCTGTAGGGGGGGCTCTATAGAGAAACCCGTAGGGGAGCTCTATAGAGAAACCCGTAGGGGGGGCTCTATAGAGAAACCCGTAGGGGGGGGGCTCTATAGAGAAACCTGTAGGGGAGCTCTATAGAGAAACCTGTAGGGGGGGGGCTCTATAGAGAAACCTGTAGGGGGGGCTCTATAGAGAAACCTGTAGGGGGAGCTCTATAGAGAAACCCGTAGGGGAGCTCTATAGAGAAACCCGTAGGGGGAGCTCTATAGAGAAACCTGTAGGGGGGGCTCTATAGAGAAACCTGTAGGGGGAGCTCTATAGAGAAACCTGTAGGGGGGGCTCTATAGAGAAACCTGTAGGGGGGGCTCTATAGAGAAACCTGTAGGGGGAGCTCTACACAGAGAAACCCGTAGGGGAGCTCTATAGAGAAACCTGTAGGGGGGGCTCTATAGAGAAACCTGTAGGGGGAGCTCTACACAGAGAAACCTGTAGGGGGGGCTCTATAGAGAAACCTGTAGGGGGGGGGCTCTATAGAGAAACCTGCCAGCAAAAAGCGAGAAAACAGCGAAGAAATGACCCAAACTGCATAGTGCCCCTTTAAATTGAATAAAATGTTCGTAGCTGTACGGAGAACACACAAAGCACATGTTCAAAAGAGAATGTCTTTCTTTCAGAGATGTTTTTAACAAACTGCTTATGATTAAAGCAACCCACAGTGCTGTGAGGGAAACTTTTTCTATCAATCCCAGCTATGACAGACCTGTCCCAGTCTGTTTGAAGTCTGCAGCAGGAGGCAACCCGGGACCTGAAGCAGTAAATAAAACACGCTGCTTTACTCTGCCTCCGCCGGTTAATAGGGCGACCGCGCTGATCAAAAGAACATTAGCTTTGATTAATCAACCCATACCCCGGTGGCCTGCGTCCGGCCCATTGATCTGCCGCTGTATGGAGGTCAGCGCCGGGCTCCGCTGCATGTGAAATACTCGGCTGTAGTTTTCACACTGGCCTGCTCAAACTAAAATCCACCCTCATTGATTTTTCTTTCATTTCCCTTCTTTAAAATGTTCTTCTGTTCAAAAGGTTACCCATGCTGAGGAACGCTGTGCAGCTCTGCCCCAGCGGTGAGATTTATAGAACATAACACAGAACTGGGTGAGGAACCAGAGCCTAAAGACAGCAGCTTACTAACCTTATCCAAGCAGAACCACGGCTCTGGGAGAGCACACACTGTGTTCTTTACAGCATGAATGTATTCAAATCTTCAGCTTAAGTAAACGGCATATATACAATTATAGATTCTTCTGTACTCTTAGATTAATTAATATGAGGATGCACTTTCCAACCTTGTCTCCTGGACATCGACAGTGGATTTAGTTTTATATCCTATTCATTTACAACAGCAAATACGTTTTGGAAGAAATGTAATTCGGCCTTGATGACTGATGGTTGGTGCTTATTAATAGTGCAATAAGTGATAACATGTGAGACATGACAAGGCGAGAGAAAGGAATAAAAAAGCCTACGTTATTAAGTAATTAACAAGAGGTCCCTTAATTCAAAGATTTGAGATTTTACGTTTGGATTTTCTTATTGTACTATTACACATGTGGTTACACATGTAGTGTGTGTGTGTGTGTGTGTGTGTGTGTGTGAGAGTTGTGTGTAAGGATATAGGGTGAAGCAGTGGCTGAATTGGACCAAAAAAAAAAAAAAAAAAAAAAGGTATTAACTCTAATTCAGCAGTTGCATAACATGATCATCACATGCGTCTTGAATATTATGTGTTTTTCATGACATATATTCAGGGCTTGACATGAACCTTTTTGCTCACCAGCCTGTGTTTTTGTTTTAGAAGATATCTAAAAATGCCCTCAGACCTCAGAGGGTTAAAGGTGACCGTGGTGTGATACAATGTACTTAAAGAAATAGATTTACAAGCCATTTAAATGTAAATGGCACCCAAATCAAAAAGATATAGGCTGTATTATTTAGCATATAACTCAAGAGGGCTTCTACGTGAGACAGATTAGCAGCTGGGAACGGCTGCAGGAACAAATGATATAACATAAATATTTATCCCTATTAATCCTGTGGTATAATCCCCAAATCATTCCAAGACTGGACGATCCGTTATTAAAATACTCATGTGAAATAGTGAAAATCCAGCATAAACACCTGGGGTCTCATTTATAAACATGGCATATGCATAAAACGGGGCTGAAATGTGCGTACGCCACTTCCCACGCAGAGGTTGTGATTTATAAAACACAAACTTGACGGAAGAATGTGCGGTCCTCCACGCAAACTCTGACCCATGCGTACGCACATTTTGGAGACAATGGGAGATGGTGAGGTGGTGAACTGAAGTCAGACTGCAGAAAGTAAATGTGGGAATAACGATAACGCTGATAATGTTTTCAAGTATTGATGCCTCACGTAAATTCTTTCACTCCATATCATCCACGTCATCATGAAGATTAAATCCAGCAGTGTTATTTGCGCTTGTACTGAGTGATAGTTGTTCCATAAACACCTCCAACTCAAATCTTAAATAAAAATTTGTTCTTAATATTTAATCGCTGCTGTCTCACCGTCACATTTTCTGCTACGGAGCACAGGAGGAGGAGATGGCTGCATGGAATACAGGATAGCATCAAATACCCTAGCATTAGATAACAGCAGAACACATTGTAAATAACTAAATATCTGTCTTTAATACTGTGCATATATCATCAAATGTCAAAGTCTGGAAATAAAGCCGTTAAGCTCTCGCACAATCGTTACACTTAATGTCCTCGTTATCGGTCTGAACTTTAATACTGTTCATAACAAAACCTGCATGAAGAAAAGTGTGTTTGCCTATTAGACTTTCGTCTTCAAATTGTATCTCAGGGTGGGAGATACCACTAGTTGATGCTGTGATTTTGGCAAGGTGTTAACAATCACAAATTGTTGTAAACATATAAATACTGCGGTGACCCCCGTGCGTAATGCTGCATGATGGCACTGCTGGCCCTGCAGGAGGACTATACGCTAAGGGAAGAATCAGACAATCAGAGAAAGAGACTTCAGGGACCATGATGATGACTGGCTAATATGCCGATTTAAATTCCCTAAAGCTGAGCTATCTATGTACTGAATTGGGTCCAGTAGAGAGGCCAACGCGCCAGAACCGTGCCATCCCGGTCCAAATACAGGTACTCGCCACTCTGGGGCCCACTGGCTGTTTCCAGAGGGGAATGGCAGACAGCTAAGTGTTTTATATAAATGTTATATATAACCTTCAACTTTATCACTAAGGCTTGTTTGGACATAATATGTAGTTCTGTTAAATATAGGTCTGGTATATCAAAGCTGTCCCCGAGTGCCGTAATGCCTGCCGTTTTGGACAGTATTATTAATATAGGTAGTCTATAGATCAGGTTTCCCTACACTGTGCAAGAACAGAAATTATAATTCAGTTTGCAGCAATTCCCCAGCGTCTGAGAAGTTTTTTGCTTTTCTCCGCCAGTCATGATTCGGCGTAACGAAAGAACAACTGCCAGGGTCATTAACATACTGATCAGCATTCATGGAGGTGCTTTGCATTGACTATTTGTGGTTAAAAATGGGCGTGTACAGGGCGGGATAAGAGGCTGATTCACGTACACACACTTATAAAGGGAACATTGCTTACAGATGTGCGTACGCACGGTTTTATAAAATCTGAATTTTTTTTGCTGTACGCCATTTTTGGCTTTTGGGCATACATACACTTTTAGTAAGGATCCTACGCAGTTTTATAAATGAGACCCATGGCCTTTAATGGCTAATCTTACCTTCATGCCTGTTATGGAACAACATAGCTGCTAAAACCCTTAAAACAAGGTATGACAGCAGTGTAATATACCAGGTGAGGTAAGTGGAAATACTGTATGACATCTTTCAATGTGTTAAAAACACAGTTTTGGCTGTAAGACTGAATTTCTCTCTTATCTAGAAATAAAATCTGTTTTGAAATCTCCTATGTCTAGAGGAATAGATATAGAAAAATAACGTCACAAACTACTGGGAACTGTTGGCAAGAGAGGCCCTGTATCAGCCATGGACAGGCTGTTATGTTCAATAATGTATCAATAATCAAACTAAAGTCTAATGGGAGCCAGATATTAGTACATCATATCTACAACACAATGGGATTAGAAACAGCTCCAATATATCAACATGTGTAAGACCCAAGATTGTAGACAGTAAGCTAAGTTTATTTATATAGCACCTTACACAGACAAAAATCACAAAGTGCTTCACAATACAATGATATTCGATAAATATAAGACATAAGAATAAAAAGGTTTACTTTAGTTTATTTTGAACATGTTCAAAAAAATAAAAAGATAAATAAGAACAGGAAGGAAAAACAGATAAGTCCTATATATCCATGGCCTTTATACCCCTTATTAACATTGCGATGGAATCTAATCGCAAAAGACTAACATATCAATCTATCATGCACCATGATCATTAAACTTATTTCACTCTTAAATGAAGTATCTCCTCATTGAAATGGTCTAATCATTTCAGCTGGACTTGTAGGTATTGTTGGCTAGTTTCATCTGCCAGGTTGTAAACAGGAGCAGGTACTCACCTGAGGAGGCTGTTCTTTCGAGTCACACACACACACACACACACACACACACACACACACACACACACACACACATATATTCCCCTGGAGATTCTCTGTCCTCCCTCCTACCTTCCTATATGCTAGAAGATAGATAAAGTATGCAAACAAATCAGTAAATTAAGATATAAATAAATCACAAAAGAAATAAATGAGTGAACAAATTATTATATATTATATATAATTATTATTATAAATCACATTACCATCAGCAAAATACCCCTGCAATCAAATCCATATTTCAACATTAACCGTCATGTCATATTGTTGACATTTGGGAGCCGGCTGACTCCGTCTCTGGGAGTCCATTGTCAGTCCTTCTCTGAACCAAGGTTATAATCGTTAACGAAAACTAACGAAATAACGAAAACTAGGAGGGAAAAAACATTGTCGTTAACTGAAATAAAAATAAAACCGAGGCATTACAAAAAAACGATAACTAAAACTGTAATGTCTGTTTGCAAAACAAACTAACATAAAATCTAATTATTGAGAAAATGTTCTTAGTTTTCGTCTTTGTCAATGTCCTTGTTTTAGGTTATATTTTTCAGAGTTGACATTTCCGACCATAGACCTGTTTTATACAGTCTATTCCATAGACATATATAGTTTCCGACTGGGAACCCAGAAATTCCAACATTCCATGTAAAATTGAACACAACATAGTCCATCCCCTCGTCTGGCATCATGGCGGTACCGAAAGTCTGAAGAAAACGGCAGAGTCCTATTTGATTATAACTGTGTCAGAAAAAACAAGTGCCTTGCAGTGGAAGGTGGTAAAATTTGTGGGCAATTTATTAAAGGGAAAAATCCCACGAATTTGAAAGTACATTTGAGAAGTGCGCACAAGGAGGCTAACCTAGCTTACCTTAACAAGGTAAAGGAGAAAGCAACGCCCCCTTTCACCGAAACAGAAGCTAACCTCGGTACAGGGCGTGGACGTATGGGTACAGGGCGTGGACGTATGGGTACAGGGCGTGGACGTAT
This sequence comes from Sander lucioperca, assembly GCF_008315115.2. NCBI lineage: Eukaryota > Metazoa > Chordata > Actinopteri > Perciformes > Percidae > Sander > Sander lucioperca. The sequence continues at coordinate 564,293 of NC_050192.1, read as the reverse complement.
GGGTACAGGGCGTGGATGTATGGGTACATGGCGTGGACGTATGGGTACAGGGCGTGGACGTATGGGTACAGGGCGTGGACGTATGGGTACAGGGCGTGGACGTATGGGTACAGGGCGTGGACGTATGGGTACAGGGCGTGGACGTATGGGTACAGGGCATGGATGTATGGGTACAGGGCCAGGCAGCATGACGGAGACAACAGCAGGACAGAGAACACTACAGGAGGGCTTTCACCGGTGACCCGATACCTGCTGGTTAGTACATACACAGGAACACCAACAGCAGGAGGAAGCGTGGGTTAATATGTGGATTGATACTGGGATGTCTCCACAACTGTGTGAGTCGATTGACTTCAAAACGTTCGCCACTTTACTCGAACCAAAGTTCAAAACACCCGTTCATGTCTTCTTTAGTCTATTGGCTGTTTAGGTTTTTAGGAACACGTCACTTACACATTTTGCACTTACTGCGGCGTCTTGTGTAGACTGTTTACATATTTGTGCTCATCATCATATGTTCACTTTATGTACTGGTGTTATTGTTGAATACATTGTGATATGTATGTAATGGGTAGAGTACTAGTAGGCTGTAATGTGACTTAGGTGCAGTGTTTGGAATAACGCCGTCTAAAAGAACGGCGTTAGGTAACAACGTTATTTTTTCAGTAAAAGGGTAATCTAATGAATTACTTTTCCCGTCGTTACAACGCCGTTAAGGTTACTGGACGTTAAATGCGGTGCGTTACTATGCATTGATTGAATAAACTGTGTAATCCGAATGCAGCCCTGGCTCACAGCTAGTGAGGAGGTGGGTTATTAACGAGGTAAGTGATTATGATTGGCTAAGGCACAGTCATGTTTCGTGGTAGCCAATCAGAGCCAGTGTTGTTACATACATGCCAGCACGGGCCACACACACACACACACACACACACACACACACACACACCAGCTAAACAGAGATTCGATGAAGCAGCAGAGATGGCGAGTCAGGAGCAATCCGATGAAAAGTTGGCATTTTCAAGGTGGAGATATAAGCACTACTTCAAATTCATTGTGGTCAAAGGCAAGAACGTGCATGTAATGTGTACATTATGTCCAGGAGCGAAGACTTTCTCGACATCCGTTGTAAACAACTCTAATTTAATGAAGCATTTCACAACGACACACGCATCTACAAAGCTAGTGGCCAAAACCAGCGATACCTCCACCACAGATGATAGCTCACCATCCACTAGCAAAGAAGGACTCGGAGCAAAGTCCTCCAAGCAGCAGAAGCTAGATCTTTCTCCCTCACGACAAAAAAACTGCTCAAAAAAAAAATCCAAATTCTTTGACATATAGCAACTTTTTTTTTTTTTTTTTTTTTTTTAACAGTAACGCAAATAGTTACTTTCCCTGGTAACGAGTTACTTTTATCATAGAGTAATTCAATTACTAACTCAGTTACTTTTTGGAACAAGTAGTGAGTAACTATAACTAATTACTTTTTTAAAGTAACGTTCCCAACACTGCTTAGGTGCAATTATTAACTGGGTATCACAGCAGCTTTTTTATTTACACTATATTGTAAAATAACCCTTATTTCCCAAATGCTCATCCTTTCTTTACAGATGCACTTTTAAATCCCGCCTTCCCCCCAACCCTGGGCCATCTGGGACCCCTCCTCCCTCCATCTCTGCCAAGTCAAGCTGCAGCACAGTCAGCATTTTCTTACATTTTGTTCAGAGGTCCTTGTTATTTTAAGATAAAGAAACTGTAAATCATTAGGATGTATGCTGTTTTTCTTCAAGTGTATGAATATTGTGGTTAACAGTGGAATTGGCTGCAATACTAGAGGCAACAGCTCAAGTTTTGCCGAGGGCCCCAAAGTGGTACGGGCCGCCACTGACTGTCTCTGAGGTTGGCAGTCATCTGAAGCTCCAGCACGCTACTGCATATGAAGGGAGAGTGTAATTAATGCAACAAGAATCAGCTGAGACAGTTAACTCACCTGCACTGCTCTCCTGATCTATCCTCACACCTGTCTCACTGCAGCTGATTGCAGGCCACGCCCACCTCCACACACATCTTTCCCTAACTCTAACCATGTCGTTTTGGTGCCTAAACCTAACCAAACTGCAACCATTTCTCAATGGCAACCATGTGTTTTTGCGACCATGAAGCTGTCTTTGTGTTGACATGCATGCAATAAGGTGGAAATGGAAATGATCTCATAAGTAAGAAGAATATTATCGTCATCATAAATACTAACTAAAAAATATGAATAAAATAATATCACAATAAGAAAGATCATCTTGTCTGTTATTAACATCAGCAACAGATCATCTCCTGGATTGGACCTAACAGGATGTGAGTGTTTCTGTGACTTCCTGTTCAGCCTGAAGGCTGCTGGAAACAGCTGCAAACTGTCCGACTTGACCGCCGTTTTTTGTCACCACCCCCCGGCTGCCGCCTGCTCTCGTTCACGTTACAGGCGAGGCGCAGCTCATCTTGTACGAGCCTATTGTTCGATGGTCCCTCCCTACACCAATAATTATAATAATAATAATAATAATAATAATAATAATAATAATAATAATAATAATATTAATGACAATAATAATAATAATAATAATAATAATAATAATAATAAGTTTATTTGATAAAGCATCTTTTACAGACACAGTCCCAAAGTGCTTTACATGATAAAATTGTTAAAACGACCCGAACAGTAAAACGAGCAAGCAAATGAAGAAATGAAATATCAATGGGAATGAAAATTAAAAAAAGAAATTAAAAACACAATATTACAAACATGAGACAAAAGCCAGTTCAAACAAGTTAGTCTTCATCTGTTTTTTAAAAGCATCAACAGAGACTGCAGAACGTAAGACAACAGGAAGGGCGCCTCTCCAGAGGCTCGGCCACCTTTAGTTTCTAGTCGACGCGAGTGTTAGTGAAGTAGCGGAGGAAGGCAGAACTCTGGAAGCCATCTGGAGAAGTTTTACAGATTCTTTAAAAGCCTGCAGGGCTGATCACCAGACAGCTCATCCTATTCAAGTGCTCCGAGGTTCCATTTCAAAGATGCGTTCCATCTCTTCCATGCCCCACTTGGTGGCAACGTTGTTTTTCATGTGGCCCCATTCTCCCAGAAAATGCAAATGAATGTAATTTCAAATGACAACGAAAAGTAAACTTCTTTTGTGAGTTGTGTGAGCCAGGTTCCCTGTGGGGGACAGGGAGCCGAGAAAAAACCCTGCTCTAATTCTGTCATTGTCAAACTTTGACATAAGCGATTGTTCAGTCGTCTTTGTTGAGTGATACAACGGGTAACGGGGTCCCAATTCCTCCATGTTCATTTTTTAAAAGAAAGCACAAGACATGTATTCCTTGAAGAAATGTTTGGCGCTGCTTATGCTAAATATTATAACATTCAGGTGGTGATGTCTTTTGTTTTTCCCTTTTATCTCAGGAGGCCTTTACCTTTGCCACTGAGCCTCATAACAGCATCTCAGAAATAATTTAAGTAGCCCTTTATAAAAAAAACACTAAGACAAGTCGTAAGAATTCAGATTCAAGATCAAGGTGTAGCTTTTCTTTGCAGCGAGGGCTGACTTCCTCCAGCTTCCTATCCGACAGTACATGATGATCAAGTACAGTGTTGTGTTTAAAGACCTGTCCTGGACTCCCCACATCTGCCCGTAACACACGTCTGCATAGCTACCAGCATGTGTGTGAACAGCAAATTAAGTGTCGAGTTGAATGATGTTCTCTGATGACTGAAGCCACACAATGAGTACATTATGTTCCGCCACAGCACCGCAGCAGGTTTGTCATTGTGAATAATGTCAACACAACAGTGACCGTTTGCTCGCCTGCAACCTTCCTCATGAATTGATGTGGGCTTGACTCCTGCTGGAGGCCAGGTGCGGAATGTACACAGCGTTAACACGGCGGGGATTTATGGAGTCAGCCTATTATAGACACAAAAGTTTCTCAGACTTCCACTTTCTCTTTTCCTTTTCTTCTTCCCCTGACACATAAATCTGGGGAGAAATCTCAGGGAGAAATTTTCGCGGAGAAGAAGTTCTTTAATTTCATCAGCACTCCTGACTGACAAGCATCGTTATGGATAAAATTATCTTGGTAATTATCCTGCTCAAAGGAGATTTATATCCCTTTGTAAGGGCTGAGAGGGAGAGCATGGGATGTTGAGCCGCGGTAACACGCCTCTCTGCAGCACGGAGAGAAAGTGCTTTGTTGAAATAGCACCCTAATGAAGCGCAGCCGCCCCTCCCGCTGCGCAGGATCTCGCCGGGGCCTGATCACCCAGAGTGCATTGCTTTCATTCTGCCAAACACCGGCGAGGAAAGGAGAGTGGCTGCCGTGTGAACGCACCCTGAACGCTGAGTATGGCACACCGTCCACAATTATCTCTGTTTGTGAAGGAAACTGGCTCACATTGATGTCAGAGAGCTACATTACTGTTAGCTCGCTTTGTGTTACAAGAAATGTGACCCTGATGCTGACAGAGTCATTTGAAGTCACTGACAATGTTCTGTTCTGGTTTCTAACGCGTGATCTTCCCTCGTTTGACTTCATCTCAACTTCAAACACATATATATATATATATATATATATATATATATATATATATCAGGGGCCGTGGTAGTGGAGTTTAGACAGAAAAAGTGAGCGTCAATCGGCGATGAAAGTTAAGTTTAGACACCAAAACGACTCGTTAAGTTTAGGAAAAAGATGGTGGTTTTCTGGGTGAAAGTATTTTGTTTTCGCCGTGCAGTGAACTCTGCTCTCCTGTTTGAAAGCGCTGTGTTTTATGATGACACCACATGCTATTTAATTTTGAGATTTTTTTCCATTGGATGTTGAAGTTCATAAATAAGTGTTTTGGCATGGCTGGGTGAGTGGCTCTATATTCATGGTGGTATTGGAAGGGGGATTTAATTCTTGCATGTTTTGTTGTGTTGTGCATGATTAACCCCCCCCCCCCCCTCTGCTTTTTTTTTTTTTCACAAATCGCACCTTGTATACATATATACATGTCAAAATGAATGCGATAATAATGAATTAAAGCAAATTCCTTTGGGAAATCAGGAAGCGATGCAGCAGTTTGTACCAGGGTCCTGCATCTCCCTGTTCCCCCGGTTCGATTCTTAATAATGATCGGCTCGCTCTACATTATCTCACTTATTACACAGCGTACCACACGGTTATTCATATGGAGGTTACCTGCTGATGACGCCTGCGTCTCTGTCGGGACAGTTAACTTACTAACGTAACACTGATGAGTCTCAGCCCAGGTGGCCCCGGTGACTGAGCTAACCATGGAGCTAATGCTCTGTTAGCACTGTTGCTATTAGCTATATATAACAGTAGAACATGGATGACAGTGCATGATGATGCATGACAGCATGACGATAGCATAACAGAACAGCTGGCAGGCTGAGATAGAGTTTACTTTCATGAACTTAACCAATAAGAGCACTTCTGCATTTACTTGGAATCACTCTGCTTAATTTGTATTACCCTTGACATCACTTCCTGTCTTTGGGCTGAATGCAGGCCACTTATGTTCAACAGATGGCTAATGTGATCTTACCTTAACTCTAGGAACAATAGCTAACCAGTACAAAAACATCTAAGATATGCACATATAATAATACAAACACATAGAGAGATATGTCTGTGAATACCTTTCATGTGTGAATGCTGCTGCAGTTCTGGTGGCATCAGGGCCGACTCAACCTGCTTAAAGAAATGAGTGGAACTGTGTAGTATTTTGGAGGCTTTGAGTGTAAAGATCATCAGTATATGATGTTGCCACACTTTAGCATTAGCATGCTGCAGGACATGCTGACCACAGTAACTGTGTCCTAATCAGATCTGAAACAGGATCACTTAATAAATCCATGTTTAGGCATGTCCTCCTGCTACCTCTTTCAGCATGCTGCTGAGATCTCCTTATTATTCACTAAACTCAGCTCTCTGGCCAGATGAGGTGAACAGAGTGAAGCAGGGATAAAGAAGGCTTGATAACACACCCACCATTACTTAGAACCCAAAGCAGGCATGACTGATTTAGATTCTGTTACCACGTCAACCTTCTCTAAAGGCAGCGCTGCAGAGAACTCACAATGTGATGACATCATTGATCCCAGCATGCACGTGATAGCGAGGCATTACTCAAGTGACTCTAGTGTTCAGACTGTACACAGCATGGAAGACTGAGATGTTCTTATGTCTTCATCATAACAACATCTAGCACAGAAACCTGTTCCTGTCATAGTCAGACAGCAGCTGTGTCTTGTGCTAACAGCTCATCACTGATTGTCTCTGGCACCAGTAAAGAGTTGATCTAGTCATCAGCCCCAATGATGAAAAATAACTTCTATGGTTCATGACATTCCTGTTAGACGGGAGGCTTAAAGAAGAAGGTTTTATTACAACCTGGATTTTAGTTCTGGAGTTTGGGCTATTACTTCTATTGGTTATGCTCATGTCCCCCTGTTAAGGGGAAATAGAAAGTAAAACACAGACACGATGTAGCTTCAGTCAAGTCCAACGTTGTAATGGACGAGCGTAAGCCACACGTTTCCCTACACAGTCCAAACGAGGTATTAGCAGTCGAAAACAGATCAGTAAATCACAACTGGTACTTAAAATTGGAAACTTAGGGAAATAAAGAAATACTGCAAAATGTAATTTCAAGGGCTTTTTCCACAAAATCTTATGAAGGTAAACTAGACAACTTTTTAAAAACATAGTCTTTTTTTTTAATCTTGTTCATCTTTTAAACCTCTTTTATCTGAAAAGGTCAGAGCAATGGATTACCGACCTACACATCATAGTGCATTTTAACTTAATAAAGTTTTTCATGTGTCATATTTTTAACCAAGCAGTGCAATGAATTGCAGTATTTTAACTTAGCAGTTTTAACTTTTCCTTTTTATGCACATTTTTTAGTATCCTTTAACTTATATATTCCCATTCAATGTATTCAGAAATACAGCATCTTTATCGCTATTACACTAACACTGTGTTCACCAAAGTACCTTCAGTGGGTGGTGACATCCCTAAAAACAGGTCCAACAAACATGAGCAGTCACATGGTGAAACAGGTTGGAAACAAGCCAACAGTTTAGACTATCCAGATTATCTAAAGTCTTTAATTAAGAAGTCAAAATGAAAGTGAGCTCATTTCAAATGTCAGTAATGATCCCGCATTGCTCTGGAAAACTACTGTAAGTAGCACACAACGTTCACTTTATCCTGTATAGGCTGCTACAGAACTAAATGGTTTTTGCCAAATACATTTAGAAGGAAACATAATTGCTGAATGGCCACCTTCCTGTTTCACTCATATTGTGGGACGTTGGTCAAGGCAAAGTGAACAACTTTGATACCAGAGAACAGGATCCGAATCCTGAGGCCCATGTGTGGTTAGATGTAGGCAACCAAAACAAAGACCATCTTGGGATATTCCAAACGTGTTATTAATATGTTTATAAGAAACAAAAAAGCAGATTGGCATTACATTACTCTCTAAATGTATTCGCTGTTGAAAAATAGGTAGCATATAAATGTACAGTAGGTACACGTTCCATCCAACACTTTTATATTATGAAATGTAGTGAACATTGCCGCCTCTAGGGTTTTTTAAGGCTGACCTATATTCTCGTTTCAAACATGTCCGTACCTTTAACAGCCAGGGACAAGGCGTTTAATACTGCCAGATGTGCTAACCTGCCACCTCAACTAAATAGTTTTCTAAAAAAAAGTTGGATGTAAAGAAGGTGCTATCAGTGGTTGGAGAAAAGACAAAGCCTAAAGGCCTGAGCCTAATGAGCAGCTGTGTGGCCCTCATTAAGAGTGTAGAACAACCGCTGGTCCTTAATGAGCTTCTTCATTAGGAGCCATTTGGAAGGGAAAGGTCTGTAAGGCAGCCAGACTCAGCCCCCTGAGCACATGGGCAGGCTACCCCCATCAAGGGAAACCATTACAAATACACTAAGTCACTGGATGACAGGGTACACGTGTTAGACTCAACAGATTAGTCCCTAATTCAATCTCACTCCTCACTGACACATCGCAAACTTAGTTTCAAAATTCAGATATCAGTTGTTCAGTGTGATCCTGACACACCATGAACCGTTCATTTTAATTCAAGAGAGGATGTGTGCTGTAAGAGCTGATTACCTAAAATAAATGTCCTTTCAGGAAAGTTTTAAGATTTATTCTGGAGGAAACACTCAATATGCATAATGATGGCATTGACTTTTGAGATCCCTTATCTGTAGCCTGGCTATTTTACAAGGAGTTCAGTATGGTCTGATTTTGTAGTTGATGTGGTATGTTTTTGTTCATCTTTAACTACCCCTCCCCCCCATACCCCTTTTAGAGCCCACTAAATTGGTCGCCTGTGACTGTTTCATCATGTTCCAGTTCAACAAAAATCAACCAATTATTACCAATCAACCGGTATTGTGGCTTCAACCTTTATTTTGCTGTCCATCTATCCAGTTGATATGATTCCTCTATTTTGTGGTTAGGGCTGAACAAATTACTCCCAACCTATCATCAATACAGTCTTATCTGAGCAGTTTCTCCTGCCTGGGTGCTGGTCTGATTTCTTATTTTCGTGCTGACTTTGGGACATAGAGTTGTGAATAGGGTCAAATGAAACCCAATTGGACAAGTTAATCACACCATATCTGTGGTTTATCCCATAGGTTGCAGAGAAAATGCTCACACTTATCAATTCTGTCAGTCAGGGTCACCTTCCGAACCCTGATTATATGCTGCCAAATTCATTGCGCCCCACTGTACCTATGCAATTCTATGCACTCAGCATTCTTCTGTCATTGATTGGCTGCTTGTGACAGTGCTGAAAGTAATGTGGACATTGCCACTGATCAATAAAAAAAATGTATGTGTGCAGAACCTAGGAGGCACTTTGTAATGAAATCAATAGCTGTGCTTGGCTTGTGGCATTAAGATCATTGGCTAGGCTGTTATTTAGTCATTGTTGTCCTACACCAGCAGCATAACCTGGCTACCATAAGAAATCAATGGCAGCATATCGCAGCCAGCATCCCAATTACTGGCAGTGCTGGCGAGGAATCAATGCAGCTTTTCGCCATTACTACCCCTTGTGGGAAATCACAGGACATTTATTTTTCTTGGGGAATCTGCTGCACAAAGGATGACGCCTGGCTGCTGATATTTAAGATCCATCTGAGGCGCTTAGCTTCCATTTGATTCAGGCGGGACTCAGATTGGAATCCTGCAGCAGAGTGTGAGTAAAACATGGAGAAAACCCCATATTGACATGATATGTGATCATAATGTATTGATCACTGGCAGCTCCTGACAAGAAAAATAATCAATTTCAAATAGTAAACTGGTTGCTGCAGAGAAATTAAATGTTACTGTCAGAAATCATTTCTCTCCACAATGCTGGCTTCTACTAACACACACACACACACACACACACACACACACACACACACACACACACACACACACACACACACACACACACACACACACACACACACACACAGACCAGACAGCCATTGTCAAACACAAGGTTTGTAGGAATGTGTATAGCATGATGCATAAGTCTTCATCTGTGACATTCTTAATATAATGATATTAATAACAACTTGCTTCTTAATTGATTTGCTATTTTTTTGTAAGTTGAATCATGCAAGAAATAATATAATTTTTTTTGTGGTTTAACTTATTTTATTTTTTGATTAACAAGATACAAGTATCCAAGAGATAACATACTTAAAATATACTCGAATCAATTATAACACCTACAATAACATTGTTATAATTGTTACAATAACAGAACATCATAATAACGCTTTGCACTAGTCACTGTGCAAAAGTTACACACCATGGAAACATCGGCCCTGACTGTGTCTCAAGGAGCTTGAGAATGAAACATAGCTTTAGCATTAGCATGTTAGCATGCTAATGCTACCATATTTGACACCATCAATAAAGAGTCTGGAGAAATGTCATAACCTATGGTTCATCTCATTTTTACGGCTCCTCATGTGGTTAATGTATCACCGGTTCATTGTGACGTTTTCCTTTTTTTTTCTCTTGGCTGGTAGTGAAAGTTCAGTCCCCTATCAACACAGGATGCTTTCAGGCACAGTATTGAATGTAGGTCACCAGCATTGACATTGGCCAACACACAAAAGGAAAATAGACTTGAAGCATAAAAAAAGGCTTTGAGTCGCGATAACGCACGTACAGGGTGAGTGAAACACTAGCCTGTGTAGACAGCTCTATTGATTAAAACAAAATGTGTTCTGTCAGATACACGTTCGAGAGACAACTGAAAAACGCAGCTGTAGCAACTCCTGTACAGATGATCCTTTGCAGCACCGAGTAAAGGAGAAGGAGGAATTGAGAAAACTAACATCATCTGTGAGTGTGTCACCTGTCATTAGCATCATGCCTCCACATGTATCAGCATGTCAGATCATGGAAAACATGCCTTGGGCTGAATAGACACATTATCAACATTCTACTTTTCTTAAGCAGATGCTGCTCACTCACAACTCCACATAACAGACTGTGACTCCTCTCCCCAACTGGTATATACCCTCCCAGCAAAGTGAGTGCGCTGGGCATACTGGGATGTGACAGGGAGAGGGGGGTGCTGAACACGGAGAAATAACAAGCTTGGTCTCTGTATCAGGTGTTTCGCACACTTTTCAAAGCACCTCATGCAGGTAAGACATGGCTCTTAGATTAAGTTCAGACTGACAGTGTTTTAAGCATCTGGCTCTCAAAAAGTGACACATTAGATTAAAGGGAAATGACAACAAGGTTTGAAACAAAAGGGATCTTGACTTTATGCAGGAGAATTTTAGCAATAGTCTGGAGACAGGAGTTCACTGAGCTTTGATGGAGGGATGAAGAACAGAGAGGAGAGAGGCTGGCTGCATTGGAAACAGCAGTGGAATACATTTATAAAGTGGATTTTATAATGATGATTTTGTGTTATATTTGAAGGAGGATTCAGGGAGTTGCATATATACTAGTCTATATCCACGAATTTCTGGATTGTTCAGGTACTGCCGGATGTCCCTCTTTCCGGCCGGATGTCCTTCACCATCCTCTTTCTTTGTGTTGGCGTTCTAAACTCCGGTGGATTTCTGAGGACTATGGTTAACTGCTCCTCAGATCTCTGCAGGGTAAATCCAGACAGCTAGCTTGACTATCTGTCCAATCTGAGTTTTCTGTTTCACGACTAAAACAACTTTTGAACGTACACATGTTCCACCAAAACAGGTTCCTCCCCGAGGCTATTTTGCAGAGGCACCGGGGCTCCGTCCGGGCGATTGTGATTGGTTTTAAGAAATGCCAATAAACCAGGAGTACGTTTTTCTTCCATCCCCGAATGCTGTGTGGACTAGCCAAACCCTCTTCCGCAGTGCTGTGGAGGAAGCTCTGGCAATGTCAGACTACATATATACTCAACATACAAACTCAACTTTACTCAATCAACCTATCTGCAGCATTGAAGAACTCTGATCTACAATGTTAACAGAATTCTGTCCCTGGTTACTGTGTCTAAAATGGTTTTAATTGATATTTCGCCGATTTCAATCCAGCTCTGTGCTCTGTGATGCCACAGTGCTAACCAGTGGGCCTCCATGCTGCAATGCATGTAACTCTGTGGGGAGATAGACAATGGAGAACGTTCAGTTACAAGGTAATCTTGGTTCTCTGAGTGTAGATACTATCTCTCTAGGGCTCGGATACCAGCTCGGTTCCAATCAGTGTTAATCAGTGAACCCATGCATACCTGGGCCTTTTATGCCCTGGCATGGGCCACGTAGTGGTGTGTTCGTAAAGTGATATCCACGTCAACTGCCCCCAATTGGTCAGTTCCCATACATACTGTATGGAATATGTACAGTAACTGTGTGAAGAGATTAAGGGTGTCACCGAAATTAAGTCACAATCTCGAACTTTGAATAGAAAATAGAATTGTCTATGCTGCCACGCCCCCATGTCACGTCTGCTGCGAGTCAACCTCCTCTAATTTAGCTACAGCCAGTCAAAAGTTAGCATGGCAACTGCAGATGCAGGAGACCCATCGACAGAACATGAACCCTCTCCTCTTTCACTGAAGGCGCCGGTGTGGAAGTATTTTGGATTTCCAGTTATGTTGACAATGTTTGCGTTGTCGACAAAAAAGCCACAGTTTGCAAGCTTTGCTATGTGCGTGTACCATATTCTGTGTGTTTTTGCTAGCGGAGTTTCCTTCTGCTTATAGCTTAATCCCAACAAAACCGCACGGTTGAATTTCAGTCTGCATGCACATTTTGTAGCCTAAACAGAGCAGGTTACATTGGTTATATTGGAGAGAGCAACAAGTTAGCGGACTGCCGAGTCGCCCTCTCTGCTCTCTGTCTGCTCAGCTGCTAAGACCGCTGTGCTGGCTCAATGATGTTTTAAGCCCCCAACCAAGCCTTCAAGGCAGCGCTGCGACCGTCATCTTCAAGGCACCTAACCCTAACTATAACCATTGCCTAATCCTAGTGCCTTCCAGGCAGCGCTGCCTGGAAGACAAAGTTGGGGGAATTACTGAAATTGTTGGGTCTTTGTAAATTATAGTAAATCTGTATCTGTAAAGTGTCTCAAGATAACTCTTGTTATGATTTGATATTATAAATAAAACTGAATTGAATTGAATTGAATTAAAACACCAAACACCGCTGTGCTGCGAAGCGTCTGCCCTCAGCATTGTCGGCAAACCTTTTTTTTCTTTTTACTTTATTCACAAATTGTCAAGTTTCCAATTGACTGAAGATATAAGTTATTGTTACATTATGTTGTTAATAAATGTTTTAAATTTGACAATGTAGTGTGGTACATTGCGAACAAACGTCAGATATTATATTGCATAAAAGTCTTGTCTAAAAATGGCATAGCAATCTGTGCTTTAAAAAAAATAAATGTAAAAATTGAGAATCGAATTGAACCGTGACCTTAGAATTGAAAATTTAATCAAATAGAGGATTTGGAGAATGGTGACACCCCTAGAAGAGATAGTTTCTTTACTCATAGAACCAAGGTTATCTTGTAACCAGATGTTTTTTTGCTGCAGCAGTTGTAGTTGTCCCGCCTCCTGAAATTCCGGGTGAAGGGTCAGTTTGTTTTTATGCAACAGACCCAGACTTCCTCCACTTCTGCAAAGTCACCACAGAATGTAAGTTAAGCTGTTAAACTATAAATGATACTATATATTTTTGACATTATCATATATATATATATATATATATATATATATATATATATATATATATATATATATATATATAATGATGTATACATAATTGGCTTCTTTAGAGTGTTACATCTTACGGAGAGTATTTCCTTCTCCACTATAGGTATAAGGCACAAATACACTCTGATCACACTTTTAGAATGATACTAATGCTACGCTCTTGTCGAAGTTTTGTGGCAGCTGAAAGTTTTTCTCGTTTTGTTTAGGTTATTTCTTTGCAGAAACAGGATGTTAAACTAAATTGCGTCTCTTCCTCTCAGTTGTAAACCAGCAGAGATGGCAACGCTGATGGAAGATGAGGTATTTAAGGCTTTCAGCACTTATGCAGCTATTGTCATTCTGAAGATGTTGCTGATGGCGCCCATGACTGCATACTACCGCATGACCAGAGGGGTAGGTAGCAAGCCTTCGCATCTGTTAAAACAAGTCTGATTTACATTAGTTTTATATGATTTTATAGAAGGTCCCAGGGTGTGTTTAGACCAGAATAAAAAGTCCTGTTCACAGCCTAACTGAGGCACACGGCAGGTTGCCAGGTTGTAAAAGATTGCCAAGAAAGAAAAACAAAATGTTTCTAAAGGCAACCAATTAAAAAGGAATCACTTAATTAGATGTATTTAGTATCTAACTTCTGCACTGCAGACTTTGAGTCAATGCATGTATTATATATTTTCTATATAATATGTATGTGTATGTATTATATTTAGGCTTTCTCAAACGAGGAAGATGTGGCCCTGAAGCCTGCAGAGGAGAGGAAGAAGCTGCTGAGAACCCATCCAGATGTGGAGCGAGTTCGAAGGTGAAATGATCAACCCCCTAAACTTGAAGTTATGGTTTGATACACTGGTAATACTCAAACTCAATTCAGGTGTTGCATTAAAGATTTCTGGACATAAAAACAGAATCACATTCTAGAAAAGGCTGAGAAATCCTAGTTACGTTTATTATTAAGAAGCTAAATAATAATGTAATATAACACTTGATTCTGATCAATCACAGCACTCTATGGTCTGTTAAATCTGTTTAACGGACTGTTGCTACGTATAACAGACGATTGCTAAGTATGTTGCCATGGACGGTCGTAGACACTGGCAGACCATTTTTAAATCAATAAAATCGATTCAATATTTGTGCTTCTAATAGCAGATGTGTGGACCCAGGTCACATGACTTGGACTCAAGTCACTAATTTGATGGCTTTAAACTCCACTGGAGAAAATCTGAAAAGACTTGGACTTTAACACCAATGACTCGTGACTCCACTTGGACTTGAGCCGTTTGACTTGATAGCACTTGACACATTTCCCCAAACTCAAAGATTAAAAAGTATGATATTTAAATTGTGTTTTACAAATAAATGAATTTCCGTTCCTTTCCTGAATCTACTAAAGCTATTAAATCCCAGAAACTAGCTTTTAAAGTAAATGGCTACGCGCTGCAATCTGCTAACGTTATAGCAGTGAAATTGTGGTAATAAGTAACAGAAAAAGCACAACTCTGTGGGTGAATGAAACATCAATGTTGTTTTTTTTATGCAAAGTGTTTTAGAACTGCTCCAAACAGCTCTATTGTAGTCCAGCCTTTACTTCCGTGACGAACATGCGTCACTTTGTAACACACGTTATAATGCTCATCTAGCTGCTAGCATGGCACACCCTCATACTCTGCTTCTGACTGGCTAGTAGTCCTTACCTAGGTACTGTCAGGGCACGCCCTCATACTCTGCTTCTGACTGGCTAGTAGTCCTTACCTAGGTACTGTCAGGGCACGCCCTCATACTCTGCTTCTGACTGGCTAGTAGTCCTTACCTAGGTACTGTCAGGGAATGCCCTCATACTCTGCTTCTGACTGGCTAGTAGTCCTTACCTAGGTACTGTCAGGGAATGCCCTCATACTCTGCTATGACTCAGACTTGCCTGTCTTGACTTAGGACTTCAGTGAAAAGATTTGACACTTACTTGTGACTTGCAAACCAGTGACTTAGTCCCAACTCTGGCTAATAGCAACAGTGCTAACAGAGCATGAGTTAGCTCCATGGTTAGCTCAGTCACCAGGGCCACCTGGCTTCAACCAGAGAGCCGGGCTCATCAGCGCTAAAGTTAACTGTCCCGACCGAGACGCAGGCGTCATCAGCAGGTAACCCCCGTATATATAGCCATGCAATATGCCGTAATAAGCCAGATAATGTAGAGAGAGCCGGTCATTATTGCAAAATATTGCAGGACGTCTTGAATTAGCCAGAGAGGGTTCAATTCTCAATAGTAATAAAATACATGATCCTTTACATTGTATAATCAATGTAAAGAATCCTTATCGGAAAGATTATTAATTTTCAGTTTCAAGACTTTCCATGGACAGTACGGTATGTTGTAAATATGTAAAACAAGTTGCCACATGTCCCAACCGATACTGCTAGATGTTATGTGTTATCTGTTTGTTGTGCAGGTGTCACCAGAATGACCTGGAGAGCGTTGTTCCCTTTGTGATGGTCGGCCTGCTCTACGCGCTGACTGGACCTGAGCTTTCTACTGCTCTGCTTCACTTCCGCGTGTTTGCCGGCTCTCGGATCTTCCACACCATCTCGTACGTTGGCGCTCTGCCTCAGCCCAGCAGGGCCCTGTCCTGGACAGCAGGCATGCTGGTCACCTTCTCCATGGCTTACAGGGTGCTTAGCACCGTTCTCCTCCTTTAGAGACAGCATTGGACTCTAATAAAATCGTATCTGTTTGTTACTAATTAACTCTTGCTGCAGCTATCTATGAGCTTGATCATTAAACATCCTTAGCACTTATGCTTTGCATTCCCTGGAACTATTTTCATTAGTGCTGTCAAACGATTAAAATATTTAATCGCGATTAATCGCATTAATGTCATAGTTAACTATTAATCGCACGTTTTTATCTATTATAAATGTCCCATTATTTTTTCTCATTTTAATGGTCTCATCAACATGGAAAAGTGGATCGGCTTGCTTTGTGCAAATGTGCTTCTGTCTGAAGTCATCCATTGTCGCCTGGCTTTGACGAGGGGGCGGAGAATTGGCATCAGCTGTGTGCTTGGCCATCAAGTGGTATTTCAGACTGGACGTGCTGCGATGATAGCTCAGTTCACAACGACAAAACACAGATCACTTTGGTCTTGTCAATGGAACCATTTGGCAACTTTTTAAAAGTAAACTTTCCATTCAGAATCTTATTGGCATCCATTTCAGCATCTCGTGCTCGCCATCCACTCAAAATGTAACGTTAGCCTACTACTCTTTGGCCGGCTCGCAAGCCCAAACAAGTGTGTGCAGTGTGCCTGTTGTTTAGTTTCCGGTCTAGCTAGATCCGGTGTGGTGTTGTAGTTTTTCTAACGTTACTAGTTGTGACAGCATGTGAAAAAAACTACAAAGTTTGCTAGGCCAAAAAGAACGTTAATCTCGCGATAAAAAAATGTATGCCGTTAAACTGACAGCACTCATTTTTATAGATGGAAAATGTATTTTTAATAAACTTTTCTATCAACTTTGTGTCTGGGTAATGACTTCTCAAGGTAATGGAATGGAACAAGTGCTAAAACTCAATGTGACTCTGATTCACTTAAGTACAGGTGTTCAATCTGGCAATGGAGAAGGTCATTCATATACAATGCTTTAAAGGTGAAATTCACCCAGTTACTTCAAACATAACAGTATGTCTTATGCAGTATTCAGACACTTCAAATGAAGCCAGCCAAGATAAGAATTGTGTTCATTTTCACTTTAAAATGGTTGGAGTACCAGTGTATTAATATATGTAATGTAATATATACCTGAGGCTGAATTGTTACTTCATTGGCAACCCCTAATAGTAAGTGTTACTTCCGCTCAGGGCAGATTACAAAACCCCAGGATGAATGCCAGGAAGTCTGCTCTTTGGAACTGTTTTTGCTGCTCACGATGACTGTGCGAAAAAACAAGGGAAGATGAACACGTCATGTTGGACCACAGTAATAATTGAAATATCTCTACTCTTGCACTTCATTTCAGCTTTATGTACTTTGTTGTGCTGGTCCCTGTATAAATCTACGGTGAATGACATGCTGGGCCAGTTGGTCCCCCCCCTTTGATCAACCTGCAAAGGATATTAGGATAATGTGAGCACAATATAAACCAAAGCTTCAGCATCTAAACACTAGAAATTGACACAGGTCTCCTCTAATACAGTAATGATGAAGGACATGCTTCAGGATGTATATGAAACACACTGACTTGTTGTTTTAGGTGTCCGTGGGGTCCTGGGGTTAGGGTTAGGGTTAGGTGTCCAGGTCATCTAGCCTGGCCTCGTCTACTTTTAAATATTGGCCACTATATCTAATAGCATAATGCAGATCACAGGTCAGCTTTCTTTCTGTCAGGTAAGTATGATGTAACTGAGATGATATGTTACACTGACATGTTTGAGATCATAGTAGCATTACATATGTATGTCTGTTATTCTCCAGTGATTTCTTACAGAGAGAGAGACTTTTCTCCCCAGGAAAATGCACCCACAAGTTGTTTGTTCAAGCAGCAGTTACTATCCATCTTAACGTTTACAGTGGTGGCGCCCTCCAGTGGCCATAGTAGTTATGACAGGCGCAAAGCAGGAAGTCGTTTTTTTTAATGATTTTTTTTGGGCAGTTGGCCTTTATTTGACAGCTGCCTGACATGCAGCAAATTGCCATGGGTTGGACTCAAACCCTGGCCGTTGCGGTGAGGACTGAGTCTTGGTACATGAGCTACCATGCCGCCCCAATGGCGTTTCGCTGCGTCAAGGTTTTTTTTTTTTTTAAATTTTTTATTTACGGAACAAACAGAACAAATGGAACTGCGTCACGTTCTGCTTCCAACCTATTCTCACAGAATTCTGTGAAATGAACACGGATCGCCGAAAATTCCGTGATGGGCCACGGAAGAATTCCGTTAAATAAACACGGCCCCTTAATTTAGGGAAAAGGTCATGGGTGAGCTTACGGTTCCGTGATACGCAGGAAGAACGAGACGGGTTCAGGAAAAGGTCGTGGGTGGGCTTACGGTTCCGTGACATGCAGGAAGAACGGGACGGGAAAGAAGAAAGCGACTTTAGGAAACTTGACATGCGGGACATGATCCCTGGTCTCCTGGGTGAAAGTCCTGTGTTTGACCCATCCACCACCCCAACCAACCTCCTTACGCGGAATTTCGGCCTTACATAGTACTCACTACCGTAGTCACTCTTAATGCTACGTCATTCTCATTGACTTTACTTTGGCATTGTTTTCCGTGGTGGCCACACGGAATTTTCACACATTCTGTGCCACCACCACGTAATACGCTGTTAACAGTTTGTGATCATTTCACGGAATTCTGTGCGACCAGACTGTGTGCTTCACATGCGTAAGCAAATGTGAAATAACGTAAAAAGATTAACGGATTGGAACCCAAACCACAAGCTTCTTCTAAGTTGTTTTAATGCTTAATGCTTCACTGTTGTAAATGTTTATTACTGTTCTTGTTGAAAGGGGACCTTGAGTGTCATAATAGGTGCCATTAAATAAAATATATTATTATTATTATTAGTTAAGTGACAACTGAAAAATAAACAATTGTTGGCATTTCTTCTTGTTGGTAATTACAATGTTAACCAAATAAGTGCATAAACCAAACACTAAGGGGGATTTTCATTTATTAACAGAAATAATTTCTCTTAGTGTTGTTTTCGTCAACGAAAATTATGACAAAATATCGTTGTCAACGAACCTTTTATCACGTGACGAAAACGAGACAAGGCGCAACGTATGCTGGTCATGTGACGATGACTATAATTAAATCTATAATGCAATATTGTTGACGAATAGAAACGAGACTAAATGTGGTTTACAAAATAAAAACGATGCTAAAATGTCTCTTCATTTTCATTGACCAAAACGAGACGAGATGAAATGTTATAACGTTATTTCGTCTCATTTAGTCAAGTTATTATTATTATTTTGCAGTATTTCTGTTCCCTGTGTCTGACTTCAGGGTCTGCATCAGGTCGCACTGCGCAGACACAGGCGACGTTACTTCCTCCAGCCCTGTTGCGGCATTATTTAATTTAGAAGATGCAGCGGTGAGTTAAAGAGTGAGACGAGCGTAAACGACAACAAACTAAATGAAGTCTGACACAGAGAAAGCTGGGACCGTGGCCGGCCAGCCGGAGTTCGTCTTTGGGAGAAAAAGAATAAACATCTGGAAAAACGTTCATTACATAGAAGTGGAAAAGAAAACTGAATGTGTTGTGGAAAAAGATGGGGAGAAATGCTGCCACGAAATGAAAAGGAAAAAACACCACGAACCTTAAGAGACATCTCAAGCCATTCCATAATGAAACTGAGGTAAGTTAAGACATTAACGTAACGTTACTTTTTATTTTAGAAAGATAATGCCAACTCATGAAGCTGTGGTTAATGTGTCTCATTTTAACGTTAGCTTTAGACGTTAGCCACTGGAGCTGAAAACGACTGAGACAAGTGTGTGTGTGTGTGGGGGGTGTGGGTTCTTAGTTCCTACCTGACTGACATTAGTGTGTACTAAGCATCCCTTGTTGGCCAACATTTTGGTTTTGGCTATACTACTAGGTACTTCTACTATATTGACTGGATTAAATAGAATTGCATTACTAAAAAGAGACTAAAATACAATTTTCATTGACTAAAAATAGACTAAATCTCATCAGTTTTCGTCGACTAAAACTAGACTAAAATAGTCATGGATAATTCTGATTAAAATAAGACTAAAATGCTCAGACGTTAGTCAACTGAACCTTGACTAGACTAAAAAGAGTATGAACAAGACTAAAACTAATAAAAAACTAAAATGACAGCTTGACACAAAGACTAGACTAAAACTAAAATCACAACAGGCTGCCAAAAACAACACTACTCTTAGACAATAATAGCACAGAAAAGAAAACATCCACATCCACACGTCAGCAGCTCAAACATTGCAATTGTAATATTTTCTTTCTGGAAATAAAACTGCTTGTTGTCTTGTCCTTTTATTTCTTCCTGATATGAAACAAAACGTTTTAAAAAGCTACACTGTAAGAAAAAAATCTGTAGAAAAACGGGTAATGTCCTGGCAGAAAATGACCAGTACCTTTTCTGTTAAATTTACGGACATTTCTGTTAATCCAAAAACAGAACATTCTGTAGATTTACAGTGTATCCTCTGTACCTTTAGACAGACCTTTCTTTTCATCCAAAAATAATAAAAATACGGAAAAACACCTGTAAAACATCATTACAGAACATCCCTTAATATTAACACAGTATATTCTTTCTACGGACTTTTCTAACAGTGTATTGGTACTTGTATTAGTATTATACTATTATTGGAAATTGCCGTATCATTTATTTGACATCCTGTCATTTTAATGGAATAGGGAATAGCCCTTGTGTTTCCATTAAGAGTAATTCTCCACATTTGATTTAAAGTTTTTAATTATAGCAGACTGAAAAACCAATGTATGAGTTTTATTTTATCTGTACTTTTAATAACATTATAATAATACATTTTGGGGTTCATTATTCATTTCCTTTATTGACTAAAACACAGATAAAAAAGAATCCTATTTTGATTGCCTCAGCAGCTGATGTCAGAATGAATAATGTGTAATAATGTGCTGCCAACTGATAAAACAAACACACGCAATGAAGACACGTGAGAAGGAGCTAAACATTGGGAGATATTAAAGAGCAGTTTCTAAAATCCATAGTTTATGTTTCACACTAGACGTGTGTTAATTACTATTCTACATTCAGAGGAGCAGGAGTATTCACATTCAGATATATTGCTGTTGTATTTGTGGCAGACAGAACGGAGCAGAACTGACTGTGAGGCGTTGGAAGCGTGTGTGTCCTCCACTAGAGGGAGGCATTTTAAAAGTCAACTGAGTTGCTCCTCATTAGGAATCATTTATGGACCAGGTGCAGCTCATAAAAGCGCTTCAGCTCCAACAATTAACTTCATTTGCTGTGCTGCAAACATTCCCCTACATACCCCACAATGCAGCTTTTATTTCATTTCCAACTGAGCACAAACACTCAAACATAATTACGCTAAGACTAAATGCAAGGAACAACAACAGCTTTAACCAAATTTGCTAACATTTGTATACAGAATAGTTGTCATCAGCAGATTCTTGCTTGTGTTTGCTCTTAGGAAGTAGAGTGTACCGACTTGTTTGGATGTGTCAGCTGCTGATATGATGAATGGCTCACGCTTCACATGAAGGTGACTGGCTCCTACATGGAGCAGTGAAACCCATGGGTGGGCACTGTAAATAGTAAAGGGAAATTACCATGAAGGCTGCTTTGGGCGGTTGCTCGTCTGCATTGGGTCCTGTCCCTGTATAAGTACAATAGTTTTATGGGAGCTCATTTGTTGGGGACCCTTGGCCCTCCAGGGTCTCTCATTCCTCAGACAAGCCAAGCATTTCACAGCTCCACCTTCTATGACTAACAGGCACAGGCACACCCAGTACGCCTGACTCAGGCTGCATGCACTGTAGGCTGAACTCTGTCTGCAACATCTCACATCGATTACACTATGCACATATGCAACTGTTTCGCATTAGCACAATATGTTTTAGACATTCTGCTGCTGGATTGTGTTTTTTTCTAAAAATGTCAGCATATTAATATTGAATGTATCTGCAGATTGTTTGGTGTTACACTTTTCAGTTGGATATTCTGTCCATATACTGAAGTATGATTCAGGTTTGGCTGAGGTGAGACAACTAAAGCACATGGTTAAGATGAAGGAAATAAGTTAGGGTAAATAGCAAATGTGTCAACACAGACTTGTAACAGACAGGACGTGAACCATGACATACTCGGGTACCACAAGAGTTCATGTTACATTTTTTGAATCCGCTGCTTATTTCCACAAGAGTTGCGCGACCGTCTGCACAGGGGGGTCCACAAATCTACTCCACTCTTATGCTGCTGTCCACCTCCACCTCTGTTCTGGAGTATGTCAGGTCTCTTCTACTCATCCACTGCCTGGTCTCCACACCCTTTCTCTATGTTGCTCTATAACATCACACTATTTCCTGTTTCATCCCGGAGTCATTTAGGAGGCAAGCTTGCTATCTGTATGGATCAGCCCTGTCTTCTAATAATGTTCATACAGGCTACAATTCATTAGAAATGGCAACACAAAATTGATATACTATGCATATCTGCTAAATGTTCACTGCCAAAGTGTTTTCTTAGTCTTCCTACAATATCCACTCCAACTAACGCAACTAAAGTCTGAGGTTGTAAAGGTTCTGTTTAGGGCATTTAAAGCATGTGCTTAAGGTAAAGGAAAGAGTGTACTCTTATGAAAGTTAATACTGCATTTCAGCTGACATAATGAATGTGTTTTTAACAGCTAACGACGTTTCCATTGACCGTCTCTACGAGCACAACATGGTAGCCTAAAGCTAACAACGGTGTGGTTTACACTCCACCATCCACCACAACCTTCTCCCTGCAGTCCCTGCATAAGGATATGAACATTCTTTTGGCAGCAATGCGTTTATTCCAAAACCCATTTCAGGAAGCTAATTTACAGTGCGTTACATATTTTGTTAGAGACAGGGTTACTATGGGTACACACAGTATGTGCATGTATGTCTCTGTACTGAGGATATTCATGTATGACAGCCTGATTAGATACAGTAGTGTCTCCAGTTGAAGATGTTCCCTCTGTGTGCGTCTGTTGGCTTTGCTTTGTGTCTGCGTTTCATTAGCTGTCATCCACACGCCTAAGATCTGCCCTGAGCCTCATTGTTCAGCTGGTTAACTACACAGCCGCTTCATTAGGCACAACTTCAAAGTCACACTCCACACCGGTGCTGAGGTGGGCCAGATATTTATATCGTACAACGGCACCCAAGGTCCTGAAAAATTAATGAATAGTTAGGCGGAATCCAACTCACGGCTGGCGGAGAGAATTAGGAATCAATTGGGTAACACCATGTCGACATTTTGAGATTCTTTACTCTCTTTCTTCTCAACATTGGAAGACATGGTGCCGTAGAATGAGATACAGCATGCTATCCTCCTGAATATTTTCAGCATTAACGACCTACAGTAATCTTGCTTTTACCCAAGCTTCTACCAGCGGTTTTTGCTGTGCTAACGCCTACAGTACACATAGGTACAACATGGGCAAGGCTACGACTCAGCACTACATATAGAAATACCCACCCTGACATATAACACAATATACAGTCATTAATAGTGAACCGATTCAAGCATAGGCAGCTAATCTGTTGGTGCATCCAGGCCCGAACACCCATGTGCACCAGCATATAGTCAGGGCCAAATTTACATTCCCACCCAACATACGCTGCACAACATTCATCCAGCACACAGCTGTAACACAAGTAAAGTCAATGGTAAGTAAGTAACAAGTCAACCTGTAATATGTAGTAGCTGTGTGTGCCTGTGCTGTGTTGATGGTTAATCAGTTCATTGTGTTCAGTGACATTAGATAGGCTATTATAAGTTAGGCAGGCCCCTATACTGTTATGTTGCATTCTGTATGGGTGTACCATAGCAGTGGTGTCTCACACACACCGTGATGTTGGATTGTGCACTTGGCCAATCTTCTCATATAACCCTCTCTAATGTGTGTGTGTGTGTGTGTGTGTGTGTGTGTGTGTGTGTGTGTGTGTGTGTGTGTGTGTGTGTGTGTCGCTATTAATTTCCTATGATGCTGAAATGCGTTTGACTACTTTTTCCAAATCTGTATATCAAGTCATGTAGGCTATGGTTATTTCAGGTTTATTGTGTAAATGTTTTGAGCACCCATTGGCAGAAACATAGTTCATCGCCTATGGATTCAAAGCCTCAGTATCATATACATGATCAACCTTCTGGTAGAATAGAGCAGGCTGTGTCCAACAATTGGGTTTCTGCATTAATGTCTTGGAGGAGAGACTGTCTGAAAGTGTTCACTCTTATCCCCATTTCAACGATTCATTGCACGTCAAGAATATACACTCAATAGACACATGGGGTGCAGGGTGGGCTAATTTTAAAGTGTTGCCGCAGCTTGAATTTTTTGTCTGCTAGTTGGGTAGACACACACACACACACACACACACACACACACACACACACACACACACACAACAAAACCCAGCAACGACGCCTGCCTTTCTCGCGAAGGCAGCAAACGGACTAGTAAGGAGTTTACAACTAAGTTAGTGGAATAATAACGGAGGACAGCAGAGTTAGCAACTGAGCTAGCAAAGCAAAAGTACAAAATAGGTCAGTTTGTGCGTCAGTCCAACACAAAAATCCAATCCACCAGGAAAACAAGACACGTAGAAAGCAAACGACAAACTACACAACAATAACACAGAACCAAATACACAAGGTAAGAAGGGTAGGAATGAGGGACAGGTGACATGAGGGCTGATGAACAGTTGGACCACATCAGGACGGGGCAGACAATCACAGAGGCGGGAAAACACAAGGCAGGAAGTAAAACAAGACCCAGGAGAAAAAGAGAGACTACAAAATAAAACAGGAACCTGAACAAAACCCAGGATCACAACAGTGGCAACAAGACAACAAGGACTGATAACAAAAAGACAGGCTGGTGAGGGAAGACATACAGGGCACAGCTAAAGAGACACACGAGGTACACACAAACAGAAAACTCACACAACTAATGAAACAGGAAACCCCAACCTAGAGACAAATACTGTCACATGGTCTAAAATATACTTGAATAAACAGAAAGTGTGAAGGCCACCGGCCGCAGACCAGAACCGTGACACATCATACAAACTAGTTAATTAGTAGCAGCCTGAGGCTTTCAGTACCTCTTGGTTGGAAAACATAATAAATGAAAGTAAATGTTAATGTGTTACAGACAAAATGTAATCATTTGTGCACATAAATGAAAGTAAAATGACTGTTATAAATCTACATGGTAGATTGTAGATCGATCACGGTAGATCTACAGGTCGTTCATCCCGGCCGCTGTCAGACTCTACAACACCTGCACCACCTGATAATGTTGCAGTTTTCTGTTCCTGTTTCAATTACCCACCACTCACCATGGCTCTATGTATATCTTTATTGTTATTATCTGTATTTATATTTTTCCATTCTGAGTACTTACTTTTTCAATATTATTTATATTAATGTCACACTTCAATATCATTTATATTATTGTTAATTACTTTTGCTATGTTATTTAATTACATATTATTCAATCTAATTTCACGTCAATTACTTACTTAGATTACAATATTTTTCGTACTATGACCACCTCACTTTACTTTACAATTCTTTTTATATAATGCCACTTTACATTCATTCAGTACTTTTTGCACATTGTCTGTTGTTTTGCCTGTTGTTTGTTTGTTTGGTTGTTTGTTGGTTTGTTTTTATTGTGGAAAAACTGTTGCTGTAACAAGTGAATTTCCCCATTGTGGGATGAATAAAGTATTATATAATCTAATCTAATCTACATATCAGATACTGTTTTGCAAGGGCTGTACTCAAAATACTGGAGCAGGGTGAGATCTCACAGACCGCTCCCCGATATGTGAAATACTGGGCTTTCCATGGCCACATGCACTACAGAAACATGTACTACAGTAACATGTACTACAGTAACATGTACTATAGTAACATGCACCACAGTAACATGTCCAACAGTAACATGTGCTACAGTAACATGCACCACAGTAACATGTCCAACAGTAACATGTGCTACAGTAACATGTACCACAGTAACATGTCCTACAGTAACATGTACTACAGTAACATGTACTACAGTAACATGCACCACAGTAACATGTACTACAGTAACATGTACTATAGTAACATGCACCACAGTAACATGTCCAACAGTAACATGTACTACAGTAACATGTACCACAGTAACATGTCCTACAGTAACATGTACCACAGTAACATGTACTACAGTAACATGCACCACAGTAACATGTACTACAGTAACATGCACCACAGTAACATGTACTACAGTAACATGCACTACAGTAACATGTACTACAGTAACATGCACCACAGTAACATGCACTACAGTAACATACACCACAGTAACATGTACTACAGTAACATGTACTACAGTAACATGCACTACAGTAACATGTACTACAGTAACATGCACCACAGTAACATGCACTACAGTAACATACACCACAGTAACATGTACTACAGTAACATGCACTACAGTAACATGCACACACACAGTGGCTTCATTCTCTTCAAGAAATGTCCTTTGACTTAATGATTCCAGTAGAAACAAAAAGGCATAAGGCATTATGGTAACAACACATTTGTGTACTTACAGGGATTGATAAGGCCTGTGCTGACAGATATCAGCCAAACTACAGATGGGCCAAATAAAATGAACTGTATTGTGGGACAATCACTGTCACGTCAGGAATGCTACGTTTGAAGTGCCCTTCACTTTGTCATCTTCCTAGAGCAGATGTTCTACAAGACTCAAAACACGGTGAGGATTACTTTATAGTATGCAGTTGGAACATAATGACAGAGATGATATTCTAAATCCTCTTGAATTGTGCTTAAATGTCATTTGGTGAATCCCTTTTAGGGCAGGCTGAGTTTGGTTAGGGTTAGGTTTGAATGACCTTTGAAAATAAAAACACATCTCAGCCTCTCTGACCTCAAAACCTTTACTTTCCATCGCCACATTTTAACAAGCCAAGACAGCCTGTTTCCAGCCGGTCTCCTCCTCTTCATTACTTCCTCGTGGGGAAACGGATTTCTCTCACTTTTACTGCACAGAGCAGCATTTGCATTTTAAGACATCTTACTAATTTAGAAAAGATGTCATGAGCCTAGGCTACCCCCCACACACACACACACACACACACACACATAATCCAGGCTGACCCTTCCAGCCAGCTGACTCCTCTCCATGTTTCAGTCGGTGGCTGAGTGGGCTGGGGTCAGCACATTGCTTATGCTGATCCTACTGATTGGAGGTGCATTGCAGGTGATTACCATAAGCAATTTAAATGTTATTGATTTAACCTCCTGCATGCTGTAATTGAACACAGTGGCCAAGCACCCAACGTTACTCCCCCACCTTCTGATTCTCTTTTTCATTCAATTTCCAAGGTTTTTCTTTCTCTCATTCCCAGCCTTTTTCAGCACCCTGACTTTTTATTATTTCAGTCTGTTTCCCCTCCTTTCTCTGCTCACAACATGTCTCTGCGTCAGGCTGTATCCTCAGGCCAAGAGAAGTGGTGGGAGCACCAAGAGCCAATCAATAGGCAGTCTGTCATGGTAACAATGGACATGTTCAATTAACAACCAGCAGTGGATAATTTACAGTCTCACCGCCATTACTTTTCCATTGTGTGTGTGTGTGTGTGTGTGTGTTGGGGGCTGGGGAGGTGGCACACAAAACTGTGTTTTTTTGTATTCATAAGAATCATTTTCTGATAATTCCACTCTTCAATAGACCGTCATTACTAATCACCAAACTAAACACAAAAGACCAATTTCTTACTTAATTACAATTTGGCTGTTTTTAGATAACAGTGTGATTGTAAATTACAGAGAGGAATTGACAAAAAAAGGCCATTCTTTCATTAAAATATTCCTAAATCTGTTAAATATCTTCCTCATTATACAGAGCCACAATAGAGGACTAGATTCAGCGCTCAGATCAATTAATAAATGGAGAAAACTCCACCTGGGAGACACACTTGTGCATTCTCCATTTTTCATCACGCTCTGTCATTCCTCATGAGGGATCACAATTTCTTGTTTTAATATTTTAGTGTTCTAACTTAAGCTTCAGAATTCTCTCCAGGTAACATACTAGATCATCTTGACATTTCAAAGTACTGAAACCTTTGGAATAAAGTGTTTTTTATTAAATTCTATTAACATAATTTATGCTTGTCAGGCACCCCACCTCAGTGGCAGGCGAGTTGGGGCTGTGGATAGACTGCACCGCCATATTTCATCCTCTGGTCCTCTCAGGTGGAAGACTGGGCTGCTAGGACACATGTGACACAACGGTGATGATTAGTGCGGGAGACAAACTGCCCAGCACTCAGTGTCATCATTCACCTCCTGCTTGAGCATGGCATCAACCACAGGGAGTGTCTGAGGAGGATTAATACATAGCTCTTCATTTAGCTATCACTTCAATAAAGGACTGTACAGAAATACATTGTGTTCACTAATCAGTCAAACTTCTCTGTTCAAATGACCAGATAGTCTATATCCACGATGTTCCACTTCCGGGATTGCTCCGTTGCTGCCATAAATTCCGCCGGATGTCCTTCTTTACGGCCTGATGTCCCGTCCCCTTCCTCTTTCTTTGTGTTGGTGTTCTAACCTCCGGTGGATTTGTGAGGACTATGGTTAACAGCTCCTCAGATCTCTGCAGGGTAAATCCAGACAGCTAGCTAGACTATCTGTCCAATCTGAGTTTTCTGTTGCACGACTAAAACAACTTTTGAACGTCCACATGTTCCACCAAAACAAGTTCCTTCCCAAGACTATGGGTACGTCCCATAGCACTTAAATTGACACGGGTGAGACGCGAGGAAATCATCTGAGGAGAGAAGCAACGAGCAAATGTGTTTTAGAGAGATGAGACGTCCTTTCCTCTGAAGCGTCACATAACTACGTCAGCTGTTTGGGCAGATTTAGCAACTCCTTTAACTGCACAGCTTCCAGGAAGGCTGCTCTTGTTTTTCCTCGGCTATAGCTCCTTGGTGATCCCTCCTCGATGCTCGCTCCTCGGGGCAGAAATAAGAGCTTTGAGACGGCCTTCACTGAGGAGGGACAGAACAACTTCTGGTTCAGCCGAGGACTGAGGAGTCAAGGAGCTATCAAATAAGGGGGATGAGATTTTTAAAGAAATGCCAAAAAACCAGAGCACATTTTTTCAGGACTAGCCAGACCTTCCTCCGCAGCGCTGTTGAGGAAGGTCTGGTAATGCAAGACTACTCCCCCGCCAAATCTGTAGACGTAGAGAGGCGACCCTCTCGTCCACCAGCCGGGGGTTTGTGAGTATCCCCATACCCATCCAGCGCCTCACACCCTGGGCAACTCTGGAGAAGAACAACACCTATTCAGGAGTACGGTTCCACATTAGTCATTTAGATACCAATGCATGGGGAAAAGGGTCCAGGTAAAAAAATACCAAAATTACCCCCTCGTAAAATACTTGATCAGTGTCTTTCTGCATCAGATACCGACCGACAAAAATCACCCTTTAGTGTCTGTATGGAACACACCGGGCAGAGCAGCAAATTGACCACGGTGCTGTAAGACAACGTAGTATTAAGAGAGACAATGGTAGAGAGTAGTATGAAAGACCAAAATTCTGCATAGGAAGGCTGGTTGGGGGGGGGTCAGTGGGTCAAACAACACAGGACTTTCACCCAGGAGACCGGGGTTCGTGTCCTGTTCTTGCCCCACGTGTCACTGAAACGTACATTTTGTAACCCCACCCACCATCTTTCCCTAATCCTAAGTGGTTTTACCCTGCACATTGAAAAATGACGCCAAGGGTCCAGACACAGACCGTCAAAAAGTGACGCCAGGGGGTCGTGACCAAGCGTCAGTGTTTGACGAGTTGGGAGTGAGAATGTGTTGGATCTTACTACCAATATTAGCTGCTCTGTTAATAACATGAATGTTTAACTGAAAAAAATGTAAACCGAAATGTACAGTGTTGTTCTGTAAGCCGCTAGCTAACCACTAGCCACTAGGGTTATTTATACAGTGAGTGTAAACACTAAGACACTGCAGCGCTAACCTGTCCATCTCAGCCAAGAACAGAGAAATGTCATGCTGAGTGGAGTTATAACTGAGCACTCTGATGTGTGTAAAGGTAACAGCCGTGCATAA
This sequence comes from Sander lucioperca, assembly GCF_008315115.2. Taxonomy (NCBI): domain Eukaryota; kingdom Metazoa; phylum Chordata; class Actinopteri; order Perciformes; family Percidae; genus Sander; species Sander lucioperca. Next base: position 534,065 of record NC_050192.1, on the reverse strand, counting down.
TGCCACTGCTGGCACGGCACTGGCTGGCTGAGTCCTTCTTGAGTCATGCTGTTAGTCTAGGAAGCGCTTGATATGATATGCAGCAGAGTTTTCTATAAGCGGAGCACGCATTTTAAATGTCAATATCGCAATATCATGATCGTGATTAATGTTCGATTAATTGTGCAGCCCTTATGTAACATCTCAATGGTTTGTATATCCAGTTTCTATTTTTGAATGATGTATACATGGCATGGAGAGTAATTTTCTTTCACGTCTTTGTCGCCACTTTTTCTTTGATGTTGGGTAGGTGTGTCAGCAGCTGGGACCACCATGGGGTCTAACAGGGGGGTGGGGGTGGAGCCTTGTGCCACAGCAGGGGGTGGGGTCAGGGGCTTGTTAGACATTCCTGTCAGGAAAAACATCACATACTCATCATCAGTCTCATTTCGCCAATTATTTAGAAGGCTCTCAAAGTCCCTAGGTCCCCAGGTTAACCCTGACTACATCCAGCTGCCCATTTAACCCAATAAGCATCATTCCACTGGGGCCAGTCTGTAGTCTGTTTTCAGCTGGGCCTACAGTGCAGCAAACCAATGCTCAGCTTTGCAGAGGTGCAGCATCAACATGTTTCATGGCACCATTGGGTTAACCTGTAAAAACATATCTCCACTAGGATATTGGCATTGGATAAGAGAGGAGATTACAATTGCCTCATGAATACTTGGCTCTTGTCTTAATTGCTATTCTTTTCAAGTGACATTATCTATGTGTATGCAAGTGTATGCTTCCTTTTATTGAGTGAAAGTGACAGACGTTCAAAATCCCATCAGCTTGTTCTTGCAATAATTACATACAAACCTCCTCCCTTCGCTGCAATAAATGTAATCATATAAGCAATGCCTGTGATTAAAGGGGCTATATGTAACTTTCAGTTTCTGTTGATTCTAGTGGGCACTTTGGAAAAAAAGGTAGTGTTTTTACCACACCTGCTGTCCTAAAGATCTTTTCTTTACAGTACTGTATTACTGTTAGCGTTACTGGGAGGTCATATAGTTGCAATGAATGTGTTGCTCAGACAGAAAATCATTCATTTACAATAAGAGAATAAGTTACACATGCATCGTTGCATTTCAAGTGTTGCGTACGGTAACTCAGTCTACTTTGGATGTATCCTGAGCTAAACCGGGAATCACTGTCACTGGGTCACAAGCCACAGCATTAAGAGATTGTTGTAGCAACCACTGAATAATAACTTAGATTAATATAGCACATTTCATAAAACCCACGGACGCTTTACACAAGTAACGTTACAGGGGGACAAGGGACCAGAAAATAGTAGGCCAACACAAACATGGTCTGAAATAAAAACCGGGAGCTGAGGGCCAATTCAGGGACGGTTTTGAATCATTTACTATCCCGTAATTGTCTCCAAAGTGTGACTCAGGTTCCCCCCCTTTACTTTCCCTTTTATCTTTTAGTTGTTCTTGGTTTCATTTCCTTCTTTCCTGTGATGGTCCTGCCCCAGTATCAGCCATAACTACAGCAGATAACTTCTACAATAACATTAAAATACAATTAGGTCTATATAAAGAGACCTACTACCTGCTACCTTTTATCTGGCTAGACACAATACACCGAAATCTGTGACCCGTCAGAATGTGTGCTCTGTAGCGTAATAATAAATAATAATGATTATTTGATGATTATTTGATGATTTAGTAATAAATCATTAAGTGACTTTGCGGAAACAATCTGACTGGGGTTAAAGGCATTAATAAAAACTATATAAAAAATGTCTTGTTTGCTGTTACACATTATTTATGATCATCATATAAAAATTACGCAGTTTCACAAAGATTTAAAAGTAACATATAGTAACTTTAATAACACATGGCTGAAACTCCAGCAACGGGGGCATACCGTGAAGTATTATGAAGCAAACTGCATCCAGGCCATTCAGGCGGCCTGTTTGGAGTTAATGACTACTGTGGGAGGAAAATCAATAACGTGGAGGGAGGCTAATTAACTCATAATCATTCTGCACCATTTTAGCAAGACATACATGTTGCCATTATGAGAAGCCATGTTAATAGATACATCTTATAATACATCTAATAAACGCTTGCTTATCAGCTGCTAGATGTTTTTGTAGAGAATAAGTTTCCATAACGTACCAAGATTGCATTTAAAGCACTTATGTATCCGAATGTTAGCAACATATTATCACTATCATTGTCAGCAACTGTCAACAATCCTGTAAAATCGCCCACCAATTACTGCCACGCAGTCTGCTTGGGAAGAACCAATGAAATGCCTCCTTGCCCCGCTGCTTGTACTCGACCCCTCCAGTGCGAGCCTGAACAAACACCTGACTGCTGGACAAGACAGCAGTGGACTGGCTGCAAGGACAGGAACTCTTACCTCCAAAAAAAATGCTACATAAAGCATAATACAATAGAATGCAGCTCATGTAGAGATGCAAAGTAGGGCTGCATGATATATCGTTTGGACATTGTGATGTGCACATGTGCAATATAGTAACATTGCAGGACATCTGATGTAAATGCCACAACTGTTTTGCTGCTTGATTCAAAAAGAAAACTTGCACAGTTCTCATTTTCCATGTCTAATGTTACCAGCTGACAGCTGCCTTTAAGACAGTCGGCCATGTGGGCAACGTGTGTATGTGACGTAACAGTACTCCAACAGGTTTGTTATGGGAAGTGATGCTCTCTGTGTGTAGAAAAGTACAGTAAGCGGCAGCTGCCGCAGACACAGTGATGCACATGCTTTTCCATGGGTAGTGAAGCTCCAGTAGACAGTCTTTTATGTTCACTGCAAGGAAGGAATAAAGGAGCTGATTGATGCAACGTTATCACGACGTCTCCCGAACATTCTTCACCGCAGAGTTGCCAGACTTAAAGATAGTTGCCAGCTATGAGCCAGCCAAAGCTAATTGAGTTAGGTCTGTCCCAACTACAGTTCGTTAAGCTAGAAACGTAACACTATTGTACAAGAAGAAGTCTGTGTCTGATATAACGTAATTTGACGTGACATGCAGGCTCTGCACGCTCAGCGAACCACCAATCACAATCAATGTTGGTCAACTTATGAAACAACCAAAGCAGGCCCTGCTAGTCATCGATCACGAGTGAGGAACAGGAGGGGAGCAACATCAGGGAGCCACCTTATTTAGGGTAAGCAGTCAATGAGTTGACAATCAGTCAATGAGTGACTTTGGCTAATTAAGCAATTGGGCTCGTTTTGTGGGAGGAACGTGGATATGGACTAGAGGTAGACACGTCAGTAGCTTCTTATTAATATTATGATTTTGCTTGCATTTGTTGCATTTCCTTAGCAGTGTAGGGGGATTGTTCACTAAATCACTAGATGAAGCTGCCTCCACAGTTGACCTGAGGTTGCATGTAGACACATGCTACTAGTTGAAGCATGTAAACGCCTTAGCAAGGGCAGTATAAGTGTCACAAACATGTATTTCAGTTATATTACTGGTGTATCTCTTCAGAGAGAGAGGGTGGAAACTGGACCGGTTTATTAAGTGATTCAAGAATACCCTGGAGAGGACAGCAGTTTATCACAAGGCAGACATACATGTGAGTGATGAATGAGAGGAAAAAGCTAGCCTCAACAGCGTCAAGGCTCCATGTCACAGAGTCTCCATGTGTTTGGATCTCTACTGAAGGGGTGAGCAGCACTCTTCCAAAATATGTTCCCTCCCTGGTGTCTTGATAATGGTTGTGGAGAGCACAACATGTCATGTTGTCACAGAGCATAGGGTGTTGATTGCTTAATTGTATGATGCAGTACACTTGTATGGAAGGTTCTGCATTTGTTAAGCTTTTCCTCATATATTCTGTTTTCTTTCCATTAATATAACATGTCTGTATATTGACTAAAAAATGCATTCACCCCTTCAGGCCATTTCGAGTTTCAGGTTAACCCAACCGTCCCAAATGCAGAAATATAGTACACTGTGTTCATAAACCTTTGCCAGGCAGTGTGCTGTGCCTGAGTTTTACTGTAAGACTTTTCTTAGAAATAAGTAATGGGTGATGTCATCATTGCAGGTTGCTCAGTGTCTGTGCTACAGTGATGTAACTGACTATTATAGCAGTTTGTATGTGATCATTTCAACATTTCTCCAGGCCGAGGAGGCGTAGACAAATCTGCTCCTTGTAGGCAAAGACTGAGTACTGGAGGATGTCGGGGTGTTGGTTGTGTTGCCAGCCAGCCCTTTGACAGATCAGATTGTAAGGATGAGTGGGGGAATCTGTCAAGGCAACATCCCTCATACACTGTGGAGATGTCACTGATGCTGCGGGTGGGACAATCTTGGGAAAAACAGAGCTGCTAAAGGTTTGAGCCTGCTGGCAGAACTGGGATCTGGAAACGCAGCACGAGGGAGAGAAAGATGGAGACAAAGCCTAAAACATTGCAAACAGATTTATTTGGCCTGTGCGTGGTGTGCTATGGTTTTCACCCTGTGGCACTCCAAATCAATAATTGAACAGAGCAAGGATAATAGCTACTACACACGTCATACACCGAGCATGGTGAGGAAAAACTCATTTGGAGGCTAAATAAATGGCTGTTAGTGGTCCTGAGTTGCTCATCACCTGTCTCTTTTCTGTAGGATGGATGGAGACGGGTGTCCGTCGTAAACATATTAGCTTGTATGCTGGGATTCTGTCAATGCTTTACATGTCCCCCAACACATAAAGTACTCATCTGTTTCCTCTCCCACTTCCTGTCACAATAACTCTTAAAGCTGGGCTGGATCCCTCGTCCCACAGATTAGAAAAAGCAACCCAGTCCTGGAGCCTGGTGACATAGCTGCTTTACTGTGGTCATAATATAATGAGATTGTAAAATGCTGGTATTAGGAGGCAGGTACATTTGTGGATCAAGACAGCACTGAAAAAGATATGCTGAGCTGTTCAGGGATGAGGGAACAGAGCTGCTGGGATTTATATATGCAGGCACAGACTTACAGTTGTCAGGGCAAACTGGGGCCTCAGGATGCAGGATTCAGACAAAAAAAAGGGTTTTATTGTACAACGGTGGTACAAAACCAGGAAACAGTTTCCAAAAACACTGGGCAAAGGCAGCGTCAAAAACAGGCAGTGGTCAAAATGGTCCAAAAAAACACTAAGCAGAGACTCAGGTCAATAAAATAGGCAGAGAGGTCCAAACACACACTTACTAAGCACATGGGGGGAGGCTGAAACGCTAACAAAACACAAGGGTATGAGGCTACGTTCAGACTGCAGGCAAAAGTGGCCCAAATCTTTTTTTGGGGTCAAGTGACCAGGTCAGACTTCTTCAGAAGTAGTGGGAACACTCAAATCTAGCCCAGATCTGATTTTTTTCAAATCAGATTCAGGCCACTTCCATATGTGGTCCTGAATCAGACCCAGGTCAGATTTTTTTCAATGCGGCTGCAGTGTGAACAACCAAGGCGGATTTAGTGCAACTTTTACCTCAATAACCCTCGCTGCACCCTCTCTCCCCGCGGGGAGGGGCGGGGCCCCCTGCTCCCGGTGCAGCTGTCAACCTGGGCGATCTGTCCTCAGTGTGCCCCAACCGCGTCGCGTCGCCAGGGCGGGGAACGGCTCACGTAAAAAAGGCGATGTCGGCAACCCACCCGAGCCGTCTTGAAACACGGACCAAGGAGTTTAAAGGGTCTTATATACTAGACGCAGCCCAGCTGGCGCGTGCAAATGTGACGTCATGGGATCGCCGTGACTATTTATACCCGCGCTGGTGCTCACTACACTAGTTGCAGTCTTCTCCTGAACAGATGTGGCGCTAATGAGGAAGGGCTATCGACTTTGCTATTTCTACGGACTAGAAGAAGAAGAAAAAGGTAAACAACGGCAGAACTGGCAGCAGCAGCATTGACGTCAATGCTTCGATTTGATTCGATGACCTACTTCGTCGGATCAAGCCTTTCATTCACCATAAAAGAACTCATCTTAACCTAGTAAGTTTACAAGAGAGACTTGCAGTCACTGTGAGAGTCCTGGCATCTGGTTGTCGGCGAACCCGTTCAGGCCTCCCGTTTCCGCTTTGTCGCGTGTCGCTGAAAAAAAAAGAGCCGTGCGCGACCTCTGCTCATTTTGACGTCACGATGGCGCGCGCCACCTTGGATGCGTCTAGTGTAAAAGAGCCTTAACGCGCGCGAGTCAGAAGGTCGCCCCGTGGCGCAATGAAAGTGGGATCTCGGTCCCTCGGGGTCGGGCGCACCACCGGCCCATCTCGCCCGCACCGCCGGGGAGGTGGCGCGTGAGCGCGTGCGAGGGCGAAGCCAGAGGAAACTCTGGTGGAGGCCTGTAACGGTCCTGACGTGCAAATCGGTTGTGCGGTCACACAGACCTCTGTAGTGAATTTGCAGCCATAACCCCACAAAAGGCCAAAATAGCTGATTCATTCTTCTCCTCCTCAGCACCGGCTCATTAATGTTACGGCTGCCATTACACAAACATTTTGAAATAAAAATGAAAATGCTGACTTCCTCCATAACCTCCCTAACTTTAGTGCAACAGCGTGCTGCGTCTGATGTCATTGTTATTGTTCTTTTGCACATGCGGGTCATTTCAAAACCGCAAACAGTTCACACTGGAATCTGATATAGGCCACATTTTAAAAGGTCATGTGAACGTCCAAACAAAAAAACAGATCTGAGCAAAAAATCTGAATTAAGCATTAAGACTTGCGGTGTGAACGTAGCCTAAGATGAACCGGCAGAGAACAAACAGCAAGTGAGTGAATATATACACATGAGAGAGGAAGGGAGACAGTTGGACACGAGTGCAGGACATTAGGGTGGGGCGGGTGATCAGGAAGGCAGGCAAAGAACAGAAAGAAAGTGACCTGCAACATGAGTATCAAAATAAAGCAGGAAGTGAGCAAAGTAAGATGATGACTGTGTATGAATGGGTATATACGTCTTACAGGTTTTTACAAAATTAAAAAAGTCAAAAGGGCAACGACAGTTTACACCTTCCTTGTCCTGTTTTTCGGCAGGACAGTTCTACAGGAGAATGCTGTATGTCCAGCTCCAGTGCAGGAAGTAGTGTGTTCTTTAGGTTGGGGTGGTGGATGGACCAGTAGCTGACTTTTTTTGCCGGACAAATAGTTGTCTGTTTACACAGAGCAACATTAGCAGGGGACTTGTTTGTGTCAACCCGATGAATAAAAGTCCAATATCCACTTTCATTTTGTCTCATTTCATTTCATTTTTTTCTCTGGTTTGGCCTCCCCCAACTCCTGAGAATAATATCTGACTCCTTAACCTTTTCTTTGAGAGTGATTCTGCAATATATTGTCTGTTCACTCCCAAAACACATGGACTTTCTAGTAAACAAACACAACGTGCGCCAATCCCCTCCCAGCGCTGCTGAAATGTCATCTCCTTCATAGCGCCGCTCTGTTCGGCAGTCAGCGTCTCCGTTAGTTTCGAGCATTCAACCAAAGTCTAATCTAAGATGTATACAAATACCTGAAGCTTTTGTTATAATCCCATAATAACACTTCTTGTTTCTTATTTAGCTACGGCATTAAGTCGTATATATAGGCCTACCTAGTCACATGTGTCTGAATTAAATTGTTCGTGCAGAGATAACAGTGTAAAAAAGTCAGGATTACTTCTATGAAAAGTCTTGCATCCTGAGAAAAGAAAAAGGTAAAAGGAAGGTTGGAAAGCAGCACAGACGAGGGCTGTTCCACTAACTGCTTTGATTTCTTTACTTTCCACCAGCCTTGGCAGGAGGAGCACAGGAGCAGATTCATTTTTGACGTTGGGATCGATAAAGAGATTTTTGCCCCCTTTTCCTGTCCTCCTGACACAGACGCGTCTAATTTATTGTTTACCTTGCACTTACTGAGTTTTGAACATTGTTAAATCATACCTTTCAGCTGTTTAATTTCACCTTGCACTAGACCTTCATTCCCCACGAGCATTCTGTCTTTATACATGCTATCTGCTCCCAGTACAGAGGAGGAATGAAGAGAATGAGAGAGAGAGAGAGAGAGAGAGAGAGAGAGAGAGAGAGAGAGAGAGAGAGAATGAGCGAGAGAGGGGCAGATGAAGGCACCCACAGGGTGCTAAAAATCTTACCTCTGCATTATTTGGTCTCTCCTCCCTATGGCTTAGGTGCTCCTGCATGAAATGCTGATGTGGTTACCCCCTCCCTCCCCCAGGCCTTTCTTCTCCATCTTTTCCCCGTGGCAATAGATCAGATTTCCTCCAGGGAAATCATTACTTGGCATCATTACCATTCCCAACACTTTTATCTACTACCCCTTGTTTCCTCACTTCACCGCTTGATTAAGTTTAGGGACGGGAGGAATGGGGGAAGGGGGGGGGGGGGGGGGTACCTTTTAACGCCAGCCTCAATAAAAAGGTCTTGGAGGAGTTGCTTTGATTGGGGTACTTTGAGGTATGGATGCTGTCTTATGGGAAAACTCCTTTTCCATCCAAATTTAAAATAAATGTTTCCACTGAGAGCCATGCAAAACTGTTACTGGTGGAGAACAACAGCAGCAGATGTTCCAGGTAAACCTTTATTAATCAGAATCAGAATCATAATCAGAAATACTTTAATAATCCCAGGGGGAAATTATTTTTGTTACCACTCCAGGTATACAAACAACATATACAAACAACATATATATTAGCGATAGTAAATAAGTTAGCTGACTAATCAGAAGAAACTTCTTACAGCTGAACATAACTAGGAGGTTTTATTAAACTGATGTAATATAAACACTTTTTACAGTAGTTCTCTGTATTTTCAGTATTAACTCTTTAACAAGAAACTCTATTCTTTGATGTGCTTGGTCGGGTCTCTAGGCGTCATTTTTCCACGTGCAGGGTAAAACCACTTAGTTAAGGTTAGGGAAAAATCATGGGTGACACGCCATGTTAACCTTCCGCTTGAATACAGAACTGAACCAAGCAGGTTTAAATGGTTTATTAACAAAAAGGAGAACTGCAAAATATGGGGATCTGTGTGTTGCTCACAAACCAACTAGCCTAAACTACAGTTTGCGAGCCTAGAGTAGACATGCATGCACACATGAAAAACCCACATCTCTGCTTGTAAGGAGAAATACATGTACTTTACATAAAAATGACACGTACGTTTCTGGCAGTAGGCTGATGGGACTGGTGATAGTGTTGGGTGGAATGAACAGTACTATTTCAGGTTTTGGAGTTATTTAGTTGGAGAAAGTTATGGGCCATCCAGGGGTTCACATCTTTGAGGCAGTCTGAGACAGGAGCCAGGCTTCTTGGGTCGTTGGTTCTCAGCGGGAGGTATCTGTGTGTCGTCAGCATAGCAACAAAAACAAACATTGTGCCGCTGGATAATTTGGTTGAGTGGAAGCATATTAATAGAAAATAAAATTGGGCCTAAAGTGGAACCCTGCGGAACACCATAGGCAATTTGAGTTGTAGAGAACGAGTAGTTGCCTATGGTGACCACACAGGTTCTGTTAAAAAGGTAAGAATTACTAGAAAAGTAATCTGGAATCTTTACCTAAACCCTGCAACCTGTATCTTGAAAGCTGTATCTGGACCTGCTTGTCTGCCTGCAGCTTTATTCCTGCTCCATTCTGGTTACCTGTGAATTATCAGTTCCTTATGTTGGACTTTCTATCCATGCCCGAAAACTTTTGAATCCTCACTTTTGTCAATATATCATTTAACTGTTTAACTAGCAAGTTTTATGGGAGTGTAATACTAAATCCTTGTAATCCCTTAAGGTTAGGTCAAGCAACATTAAATTGATGACATTTTTGAAAAGGACCAATTTTCCATGACAACATGCTAACAGTATGCCCATAATTCTCTGTTGGAGCCTGACCGATTGCACTCATTATTTAGAAGCCATCTACACAAACAAAAAAGAGATACACAGATGTGAATAGTTTGGTTCAGAGGATTCTGAGTATTTTATGCACTCTAAGTATGTACTGAATATAGAGCACACATCTGGTCAAGTACTGGCTAAATGATAGTGAAAGGCCTCCAGTGCATTGCCTGTGCTGATTCTAACATGTTGATTACAGCTGTAACTCACTGCCTGTATTGCAGTATTGTTAACCACCTTCCCTTTTTGCCACAAATCAATAATTCATACTCACAGTTTTGGTTTCTTTGTTGTCCATGCAGGCAGTCCCAGGTACGTCCTGGTGCCTCAGTGGTGCTGTATGGGGCTGGGAGGCCCCGGGGTAGGGCCTCGGGCAATGGCTTTGGCCCAGCTGCTCTCCAGAGACTGCCCTGCTCAACTGGTTCGCTCCATCTTCAGAGACAAAACACTCCGGTATCTATCAGCAGCCACTCTGTTTCTGCTTTCTCTCATATTCTGTTCCTCTCTCACTCTGCCCACGTATTCAACCCAAAGTGATTTACATCCTACAAGTACTGCATGTGGGTGTGCTCTTCAAAATTGTTCAAGTGGGGTCAGGGGGTCAATGGTGGAGGCGGCCAAAAGACGTCTTTCATGACTTCACCAATACAAATGCATCAACAAAGAGAGGAGGGACTGTATGAAATATGAAAATCTTAACACGTTTATTGTTTAACAAAAGCACATACATCTCTCCTTCCTGTGGGCCTGAATCTAAACAGCAAACAATCCCTGTCACAACAGGAACTCCGAAATATCACTTGAATCTAATGCTGATACAAGCTAACGGTGCAGTTGGGGTGATTTCTGGGACAGCCCCACAATCCAACTGACTTTCCACCATTCCTGCTTTCTGACGGATCACAAATGAAGCTCTCTCAGCCTCTGCAGGCCTCTGCGGTCCACCTTGGCCTTTCAGGCTGGGGCTTGCCGGGGAATTAGGGATGTCAGGTTCTGTGACGGGACGGTGAACAGTAATTACAGCGAGGCCCTGGCCCCCATCAAAATCCCCTGATGTCAGGAGGACAGCACTGGATTTGCAAGAGGAGCACCTGTCCCTGAATCTCCAGAGGACCCATTAAGACAGAGGCCCAGTGTCCCGATCAAGCAACCCCTGTGCACTTCCACTGCACAAATACAGCTAGGCCCACTCAGTGGAGCTCACTGTTGTTGTTAGCGTCACCTCTGTCCTCAACCTCCTTAATAACACACTCAGTAGCAAGAGCTTGCAGAGCAGCAGTCAGCCGGGTGAGACGTGCACGTTAAGTTAATGGAGGTTACCGCTTCCCTGTGATGTTTTCATGAGATCTGATTGGTAGAGAGATTCTGACCTTGTGGTGCACTGGGCCTATTATTGAAAAAGCAGGCTGCAGGCTTTGTAATTGCTCAGGGTGTATAAGGATAGTTTGGGTTGATATTATATTCAGGACACATTCTGGATGTCTTACTACTGAAATGAAGACAGGTTTCTACTGAGGATTTTTACTGTTTGCTTACAGACTTTCAGTTTGTTTATAAGACATACACTATATAAAATAAATGAAAAGGCATTTCAACAAATATTGAAAAGTTATTACTTAGGCTAACCCCCCCCCCCCCCCCCCCGCACTTCTCTTTTGGGAAAATCCAAAAGAGATAGTTTTTTTCACCTGGACCTGTACACTCATCATTTCTCCTCTACTTCTCCCACTGTAACTTGGGAGGGGTACACATAACCAGGGGGTCTTGGGGTCCTTCCCAATAACATTTTTAACACTTAATTTCTTGCATTCTGGTGAATTTATATGCAACAATGTGTGCCTTTTCTGCATCAATTTATGGTATTATTATGATACATTATTCTACTGTATTGTTCAAAACTTTCTGCACATTCTAAACATTTTATATGTTTTGAGATGTTTATTTTAGGAACCATGTACCTCTCAACAACAAATCTGTTAGAGAAGGATACCGTGTTAAAGCCATAAGCTCCAAAGTTTAAAGCTACATGAATCTATCTTTATTTTTCACGATCATGTTGTGTTCTTTAACGCCCTAATGTAGCACAAGCAGAAACAATTCTTGGTTTCCGTACATGTTTTGAGCCCCCTGAATGGTTATTTTGACCTATTTTTGGGGAGTGGGTTGTCTTTCATATTTTTTGAGGGGGGACAAATCTACCTCTGCTAAATATTGGAGGGGGACAAATCCCCTGCATCACCCCCGAAATCTACGCCTATGATCACCATGTTCAAACAGCCAGGAAAGGGCTTTTCCCAAACTGATGGAAGCACCATTTTATGCTGAAGCTTTCAGATTTCCCTTCAAGTCAACTTAAAAAAAGTAAGAGTAGGCTAAAAGCACACAGGGGTGTCCACAGGCTTTTGGTCATATATTGTGTCTTGCACATATTCATTTTGATTTCCATTGCCTGCTTGTACATTTATCTGAAAGTTTGTAAGTGTGTGTAATGTTCAGGTAGAACTATTGCTTTCTGTATTTTCTAAGACTGCACCTCTGTTTATCGCTGATACACAGTTCTCCTCAGATCTGCCATCCGCCCTGTTTGATTACACTCATCCTCCAGAGAGAGAGAGAGAGCGGTGTATTTGAGTCTCCTCCGCCATTTCACACAACAAAATAAATGTTTCATCGCTTCACCACCAAACGAGCTGGGTGGGTTGGAAACAGAGAAAATTGCCTTTTGAATAATCCACTTCTTGATTCTTTTTTCTTTTTTCCTCCTGAAAGGTTTTCTGAAGGTTATTGTTGAGAATAATGCAGCTCCTGCCCCCCTGCAGATGACAATCATCTTTCCAATTTGTTTGAGATTAGGTCATATGGAAACAGCGCATCGTAAACACACAGGGTCGGCGTGCCGGCGATGGAGGATGGGGAGGGTGGCACCGTTTCCCCCTGTTCTGGGTGCATCCAGCCTTGATTGCCATGACACTGGCAGTAGGAGAAACCAGTGCAACAAACAAACAGAAATCCACAGATCTCTGTTACTAACTGGGAGAAAGAGAGAAGCCGACCCCCCACCCTCCTCCCGAAGCAGCCTGACCAGATTGGATGTTTGATTTGCGGCTGGATCAGTAAACACACTACGGCTTTGGCTGTTTCTTTTGATTCAACATAAATCATATCTGAACAAACAAACGAGTTCTCAGGGTTTGAGATACGACAGTATTGACATCAGCGCTGCCATCTGAGAAGAGCCTTAATATTTCTCTTAGCACTACTAGAGGCACACTTTTACCATTTAAACGCTTTAAATAAAGTTGCATTGCATGGCTTCTGTTGGTCAGCTGTGGGGTGTGGGTGTGTGTGTGTGTGTGTGTGTGTGTGTGGGAGGTGGATTGCAATAATTTTGCTTACATGGTTGAGCTGTTAGGCTGAGGCCTAAATGGGCATCTGGTAGAGGTTACCCTGCTACATCAAACGACCAAGAAAGCTGAATGCCTGCAGAATCCTGCATCTCACCGACCATTAGCCTCTTGCTACGCACCCTGACTGCACTGTGGCTAATGACAGGCAGATTCCTCAGCGATGCTAACTCGCCTAATGCGTTCTCTGAATAGAGGATCAGTTGACTGGGTCAGATTAGGGCTGGAACATGTGTTTGAGATGCAACTACACAATCAATGGGGTGCTAATTGTGTGTCTCCGGGACACTGACATCTTCTACTATCTAGAATGTCAATAATCAACCGGGTTAGCTTGTGACTGAAGAGACAACATGATGCCAGTTTAAACAATAAAGATTAGCCCGCTAATCAGACATAACATTCAATCTACTGCAAAAGGTGGGTAGAATATATTCAAACATTCCACTACCAAATTGAAAGTCTAAGGCCTCACTGGTGACCATGGAAGGTTGTGTTCATTGTCCATTACAGCCTTCTAGACATAAATGAACAGCATTTATATTGCATTTTTCTAGTCTTAGGGCACTTTCACACCTGCCTCATTTAGTTCAGATGAATCGCTTGAATTGGTTTGCCCCGCTGGTGCGGTTTGTTTGGGCAGCTGTGACAACACAGCAATGACACTTGGGTGCACCAAAAGCGGCCCAAACAAGCGTACCGAGACCTGCTTGATGAGGTGGTCTCGGTACGCTTTCAATCGAACTCTGGAGCAGTTGGTTTGTGGTGAGAACGTGATCCGACCTCGAATCGCACCAACTATATAAACTCCACAAGTCTGAGCTAATGTCTCCTGTAGTCAGCAATCTGCGATGCAGCAGAGCAGCAAACTGTAGCAGCTTCAATGTTTCTCTCACTGAAATAGACAGCAGTCAAGCTCGCCGTCACTCACATCTCTGTGTTCAAACCAGCCGCCGCTAAAGTTGGAGTCAGACGCCGGTAGAGCAGAGCGAAGTCTTGGTGAGCAGAGCAGATGTAGCAAAGTCACTTGTCATTTGGATTTTTCTAGGTGTGAAATCAAACCAAGTTTACAAACTTATCAACTGATTCGGACCAGAGCAAATCTGGTCACAGGTGTGAAAACGCCCTTAGTGACCACTCCAAGCACTTCAGAACACAAGCCAGCATTCACTCACTCACACACTGAGGCTAGCATGTTCATCAGGAGGGGAGGGAGAAACATTCACACGTACACTCACCCTTGTACGTGTGAATGTTGTATTTGCCCAAGGACATGTAGACTGCAGGGGCCAGGGATCGAACCACCAACCCACGACTGCTCTAGCTCCTGAACCACAGCCGCCCCATATGTTTGACAGAGTGAACACCATACTGATTTTGCTATTCTTAGAGCTCTGTCAGCATTTATAACAGCCACATTTTAGACTTAAATCAGTTAATTTGAGTGGAATTCCTGCAAGTACATTCACCTTTGCAGAATTCAACTCTGGTGAACTCTAATGGCGCTTACGCACTGCTAGTACCAGCTCTGCTCGGCTCGACCGCGGTGCCCCCGTAGCAAACTGCCGTCACCTAACGTGACACACACACAGAAAGTTGGAGGTGTGCTGTTTTTGATTCTCTGCATGTGGCTGTTGCCACAGCCAGCAGACAAATTTAGTTTCAAAAGTAGCTGCAGGCAGCAAAAAAAACACCGCTGGCTAAACTATGATGACGCAGTGATTAGTGTTGATTCTCTCCGACCAATCAGTAGTCTGCAGGTTTTCACTGACTTTTAGCTGCATTGCACCATGCAATCTTATATATCCTTCCCAACGAGAGCTCACGTAATCAAGAACTACCTTCCTTCACAAGAACGTGCCGATAAATTTTGCTATGCCACTTCCTGGTGTGACAGAGCACTAACACTGTACCACTGAGACTGTATACATTTAAACTGTCCACCACAGGAAACAGCATTGAGTCGTTAAACTCAAATGGTTTCATCCTATTGCAAGCATGAACTTATACTTAACAACTCTGAAAGCAGGGTATTATCAGAAGTAAAACAATATACACCCACATCTCGTTCTCAATGAATATTTAATGCTACCAGGTCATGACAACATTTCAATCGCAAACAAGCTGGTGCTTTGCACCATTTCATCTTCTAGAGACCATGAATATCCCCAGCAAATTTCACATACATTCAGTCATTAGTTTTGAAGAAACCTTGTTGGTTGGTGGAACTGAAGGGGGTCAAGGGACTACCTGATTTAGGACACATTCTATGGCGACCACAAAGATCCATATTAGATTCTGCATGGAATCTCTCTACACCTCAGTAAGGGATGTCAAAGCAGCTGCTTTCCATCAGCTGTCAAAGTCCAAACAGCTGATTCGACAGCCATGACTGAGGCGCAGCAGCAGCTGCATTCATAACACCACAGCTGTTATCTCCAAGTATTGCTCATGAAATTAAAGAACAGTGTATGGAATGAGTTTACTGCTCCTTGTTCCCTCCCTCGTTTGGGAGGGTCAGAATCTGAATAAGGCTTAAAAAATGGCTTTGACTGGCCGTGAATAGTGCCACAGTGGGTCAACACAGTTAAGCTGCACAGATGGGACATTACATAATTAGTGGTGACTTTTTTAACAACAACTTCAGAGAACCACGACTTTGCTACAAACAATCACTATCCAGAAAAGTATATATTCATTTAATGTGTGTCTTCTTTTTATAGAACAAATGTCAAGAGTTGTTTTGGCTACCAGCCTCTGATTGGTCAATCCCAGTGTTATGCATTGTTACTGAGGGCTCACTAATCTTTCAGGAGGCTGTACTTAGTTGGGAAGTACACTCAAATCAGACACAAAACTCCATTATCCCTGCAATAAAGAGCTAATGACCCAACAACAAGAATATATTTGCCATGGCACCCATCTCCTTGAAAGGGCCAAAGGATAAGGAGTCATTAAAGCAACGTTATCTGGTCCAGATAGCATTGGCATGTCTGTAAAGATCATTATTTTTGCCCCTGGAGCCGTTTGGCAACAGAGAGCAGGGCTAACTGCACAGGCAGCGCTAACTCCAGGGTCAGCTGTAACACAGGGATGAAGGCGCTAACGATACGCAGCCTGGCAGCTAATGCTTTTTCTAAATGCTCCTAATGACTGCCAACCCTAATGTAGGAGAGTTCGGGATCTCTGCTTTTCTTTGTGCTTTGTCAGCTCCATGTGGCAGAGTTGTTGCATTTTCTCTATTTTTATCAGGGTTTCTTCTACTTTGATGTATTTTTTTCCCCCTTACGGGTGGAGGGAGGGGAGAGCACATCTCACTGACGGCCCCAGTGAGTTGTGAGCGGCTGATATTGTAATCAAAACTCCTGAATTAAACACAGTCTGGCTGTCTAGCTTCTCCTTTGGTACAGCCAAGTGTTTATGGGATGGACTACTCCAAACCTTAGACACACGAGGGAGCAAGAGAAGGCTGACTTTAGCAAGTATTGTTCTCAGGTCAGCTACTTGTAGACAGAAGAAATGTTTAATGTGTTTCACTTCACTATCTATTAAAATAATCATGTGATAACTTAAACGTTGAAGAATAGGCAAATAATATTGTTAGTTGACTAAGGGCTTCAGTTACTATGGATTCTAAGCCTAATATTTCCTATGGGAATATCCAGATGTACTGTAACAGGGACAATAAGAATTAGCCTGGCTCTGCCCTCCTACGTACTTCCGCTCAATTTTCATTTTCCTTCAGTACTACGTCTGGGTTTGCGGTATATTCTTGGGTTTTCTCAGATCAAATTTTAACAGGTCCAATCAGCGAACAGAGAGAGTGCCTGAGAACGATGACGTTGAGGTTCGGTAACCTTCAGCGAGTTCCGTAATAGCGGCGGAGAAAGATGCGGTCCATTGTGGCAACGCTGCCGAATATCCAGAAGTTAAAGCCTGAGCAAGAACAATCTTTGCTGAGTTGTGTTGGTGGCCATGATGTTGTGGCCCTCCTCCCTACAGGGTTCGGGAACAGTTTGATTTTTCAGCTCGCTCCGTTAGTGGTGAAGAAGTTGGCTAAGGCGAACACTAGCGATGCTAAGCCGATAGTTGTTGTCGTCTCCCCTGTAGCCTGGTCCTACCAGACAGTACGTAGGAGGGCGGAGCCAGGCTACCAGAGAGGCTCTGTGCAGATCCAATAGTTTTAAACTTCAACAGAGTACCCGCCTTCAAGGAAGTTAACACTTGTCAAAGGAGAGAGGCCAGACTCTCTGTACAAATGAAATGGACCAGAGTCTGGTAGGACCAGGCTAAATAAGAATGGCTTGTTTGGGTCAAATTAGTCTTGATTTGCCACACCCTCCTCCAAAGCACGCTGAAGGAGGGTGTGGCTACTGCACATAGCATTCAGGGATGGGAGGAAAACGTGCTCTGGTTTATTGGCATTTCTTTAAACCAATCAGAATCGTCTCTGGCGATGCTAAGCTCCACACAGAGCCGCTGCAAAATAGTTGTGCGAGAGAAAACTCTGATTGGACAGATAGTCTAGCTAGCTGTCTGGATTTACCCTGCAGAGATCTGAGGAGCAGTTAACCATAGTCCTCAGAAATCCACCGGAGTTTAGAACGCCAACACAAAGAAAGAGGAAGGAAATGGAAAATACATGCATCCGGCGGGATTCCTGCAGCACCGGCGCAATCCCAGAAGTGGAACGCGAAGGATATAAACTAGGGTCAAACCAACATGGTCTACATGTATGTAGACTTGCAAAAATCAGGAGAAGTTTTTTTCAACCAAAATTGCCCCCAAAAAACATATTGTTCCATACAATGCTCTTTGCAAGTAAAATTAAGGATCAGTTTACTACTTTCATTGAGAGTGTTTTATTCAATTGTATAGCATATGAAAAAAAAAAGAACAACACTACATGAGCTCATTGGCCAATATATCAGTCCCTCCAGAAAAATGTGATTATGCGATCGCATAATTCAATACATAATCAGCCACATATTTATGCGGGGGCGCATTTTTTCAAATACGCCGCACTTTTGCCGCATAAATTGCCGCATAAATTGCCGCATAAATTGTAGATTTCCGCACAAAATATGATTTCATAATCCCCGCATTTTCGTTGCAAAAAAAAGTTGAAAAATGTTGTTTTTGCAAGTTCCCACAATTTCATCACATGAAATTGCATAAATATCCCGCATATTCCATCGCATTTTTTAAGAAAACGTGCCGCATAATCAAGGATTTTTGCCCGCAACAATCACAAAAAAAATGGAAAAAGGACATGATATATGTGCCACCTGGCCAAACACCTCAATGGTTCAAAAAACTACAGACGAGCACCTTTTATTTTCATATTTCTGCACATTTTTTCTGCAATTTTCTTTTTCAGTTTACTCTTTTTTTGTGAGCATATTTTTGTTCCGCCCAATATAAATATATCTGCTGTGCATATATTGCACTGACTTGTTTAGTGAAAAATTTAAATGTTTCAACAGCGTGTGTGTGTGTGTGTGTGTGTGTGTGTGTGTGTGTGTGTGTGTGTGTGTACCTGCAAATATTTCTGTGCATGTGAACAATCTGAAGAATGTTCTACAATTTGAACTATTTTAGTATTATGGCAAAGCATGCTAAAGATGAGAGTGCTTTTCATTATGCCCAACAGTGTGTAGTTGGTTAGACAAAAATCTATCTATGTACTTTTGGTTGCAGTGCTTCATTTTTGTAGGATATATGAGGTATTTTGCTAGTTTGGGTATGTGGTTCTGTGAAACCAACCTAGTTCACAAAATTGTGTTTTAGCAATTGGAAAAAACTGTAACACGGATCTGTGGCCCACTGGCTCCACTCTGGCTTCCACTGAAAGCTCTGTCCAACTCACACTGGCAATCAGTGGCTCCGCCGGCTCAGCACGGCCACGCTATGCTCCCTGATTACAGCTGAGGGGCTTCAGCTGTGGGAGGGACGTCACCTGCACAGGTACACACCTGAAGACAATCACAGCGCAGGACACACAGCAAAACAAGCAGAAAACAATACGGCACGCATCACCAGTCACAGCTGCAACTGGTCTTTAAATAATGAGAGGTGAAGAATCTCTCAAACCTGTGTAAGCTTCTGGAACTATCTGCACGTAGCCAACCAACCAATTAGAAGGAAGTTAGAAAAGTGTGTTTTATTTTCAGGTCATTTGGGTAAACATACGCTGGATGTTAAACTTTAAGAAAATGTCATTTTCAAGGAAATTAAATGTAATCATTTTAAACAGTCAATAACATTTGTTGCAGCCAGAAATGATTCCTGAGGGAGAGCTTGCTGATTTCAGAAATAATAAATAACATTTCTCACCTCAAGGTTTGCCTCTATCCATACAGTATACCCTTCAGTTCACATTTTTTATATTTCCTCATTAATATTGTCCGTTTACATTTTATGTTTCTTCTCGATCATATGTTTTAGTTCTGCAATAATAACTGATCCAGGAGAAAAAAAATGCATGCTAGTACGCTACTTTATATTCAGGGTTAGACATCATCAGGGGTAGCCTGGATGCCAGCCGAACTTAGCCCCGCCCACAACATTTGAGGTCGGGAAGTTCACATTCTGACTAGAATCTGAGTATGACGATGTCAGGCTACATCAGGGTTGTAGTGCTGTTTGTTTATTATATTTCTCTTGCATGACATATGCTTTAGTGATCATTGGATCTTCAAGCGCTTACAAAATATGCATTTAGATATACAGATAGATAGATGGACTTTATTAATCCCAAATTGGGAAATTTGTTACAGCAGCAAGTAACAAGGACATACACACATACTCACTCACACACATACAAGAAATATACTAGAAATAATAAATAAGATAAAATAAGAGAGCAAAGATAAAAATGCCAGAAAAACTACTGAAAAAAAAATATATACTGTATATATACTTAGAGTAATGAAAAGAATGTACATATATATATGCAATATATAAGTGTAGAATAAAATGTACAACCAACATACATAGTATATATAGCAAATTACAATATGTATAATATTAAATATGAAGTAACCCGTGTGCAAGTAGCAAGTAGCCTGCAAATCTTCTTTTTCCTCACTTGAAGAAAGAAAGTGGTTCGGGTGTGTACACCCCTGATTGCCATACCTATTGTCTATGGTAGCAATTTGGTTTGTTACAGTGTTTTCTTTTCTGCCTTCCAGTAAGCCAATGCCTACTATTCATTTTAGTGTGGTATAGGTACATCAACCCTTGTAATCCATCATAACCCTTCAATTGTATTCATTGAAATCAAAAGCAGGATTGATGATTCTCCCAGTTTGTTTTTCTCTCCACCTACTTCGTTCGAAGAAGATAAATGGGAGAAAAACGTGCTCTGGTTTATTGGCATTTCTTTAAACCAATCACAATCATCGTGGGCGGAGCTAAGTTCTGGACGGAACAACGGTGCCTCTGCTAAATAGTCTCGGGAAGGAACTTGTTTTGGTGGAACATGTGTACTCTCAAAAGTAGTTTTAGTCGTGCAACAGAAAACTCAGATTGGACAGATAGTCAAGCTGTCTGGATTTACCCTGCAGAGATCTGAGGAGCAGTTAACCATAGTCCTCACAAATCCACCAGAGGTTAGAACGCCAACACAAAGAAAGAGGAAGGGGACGGACATCTGGCCGAAAAGAGGGACATCCGGCCGAATTTCCGGCGGCAACGGAGCAATCTAGGAAGTGGAACGTTGTGGATTCAAAGGCACCTAGATAACACATGAAGTAAGCCTATTAATACTTCTTTGTTTTTGCTTCTTACAAGCAACGTATCCATTCCTGGGCTCTGTTTACCTCTAGCATATGAAAGCATTGTTCCTACCACAGTGATCATAACGCCATGTGGTGAATATAGGTACATGGTTAGTATCGTACACTAGACTTAGCCATGGCTTTGTGTTGCATCATCCCTGTGACACCAGACAACATGGTGGTAATGATGCTACGATTCAGGGGCTAACGTCTGACTCCAGAGCAGCTGAGCCATAATAACACATGACACACGTCGGCCATTAGTGAGAATTCTCCCTGTGGTTGCCACGCTTGCTTTTAATTTGCCTAGGCTGTAATCTCCATCTACTCTGAATGTTTTCATCCACTAAACAACTTCCAACAGCTTGAGCCTAATCAAAGAGTTTCTCTCTCGTCTTTGTCTCTGGATAAGGAAATTCAATTAGCTTAATTGGCCTGGATATTATGCTCTGTAATGTGATGTAAGCATCAGTGTCGACAAACTTCACAGGGCACTTTGGATGCACCTCGCTAATGAGAGCAATAACTTTAATCCAAATGTTTTACTTCGACATTCCACGTGATTGTAAATTGAAATCCAGGTAATTAGTTGAAACAACCTCTGAGGTGATAGCAGGCGCTTCGTCTTGAAAGCTGCTGATGGCAATGTAATTCTTTTTTTGTCTTGTTCCATGTTTGACACATGACAGGACCAAAATAGATAAATACACTTTTTGTCCTCCGACAAGATGAAAGCCCGTTGTGTTTTTATAGCTGAACAAAGGATTGATTTGAAAATTGAATCTCATTTGAATGGGAAATGTAAACCATGCAACCAAGGCTCTTATTTCTGAGCTCCCTATCATGGGGACAAAAGGGGCATTTTACAAGCAGCAGAGACAACAAACTGAGGAAATGATTGCACTTTAGATCAATCATATATCATAGGCTGCGCCGTGCTCTGCTGGTTCGGGTAATGGACAGGAAACAGGCTCTTTCTGGCTCTGGGTTTGGATCTAGTGCTGTGCCCTTGAGCTAAATACTTAACCTTAGTTGTTTCAGCAAACACTTGATTTCTAAATGGATATACAAAGTATGAAAGTCTAAACTTTCTTCAGATATAAATCACAGCCTGACAGCTATTGAAACGACACTCAAAGAAAAGACACCACACTCACTGGTAACACAATAAAACTGTATTACATTTGTGCTTAAAATTATTACAATTACAGTATTTACAAGCGTTGTCCTAAAAATAAACATCTCATGCTGGATGACACGTAAAAAGAAATCATTGTACAGTAGCAAGCCAAAATGAATATTTCTTATATGTACACCCACAATTTACAAATGAAAGAATGTTTGTTTTTTTCTCCAGCTAAGAAATGGTGCTGAGCACTGCTGCACACGCTCAGATGCTGACAGTTAATACCGGATGGAATTCCTCTGCAGCCAGGGAGCTGCTGGGACCAAGATGGCCGCCCTGTTGCAGAGAGCAGTTCACTGAACCCAAAGCTGTGTGGGAAATGACACAGCTACCCTCAACATACGCCAAACAGAGACTGAGAAATCATCATCAGCATGTCAAACAATGCCAAATGTTGGACAACAGGTAATGCTTATCAAATAAATAGTATACAAAAAGTAACCAACCCCCACCACCCCGGACCAATCTGTACACCCCCACAACAAACCGCCTCCACCAGCATGTCCCCACGTTTCCCTTTGAGCAGTATGAAAGCAAGGTTTTCATAAATAGAAAGACTGTTTCCAGCAAAAAATACACAGCCCTCTTTCAGAACAGAAGCTGGAGTCACAGTCAGAACCCGGCTGCCTAAACCTTGCTGAATGTAGCCCTGACACAATGCATCTCAGGAATGGAACGGTGCCTCTGGTTCTCCCCCCCCCCCCACCCCATGAAAGATAGCGTGGCACAGCCACGTGTTTGTCCACAGGCATTACATCTGCTCCATCATGTTTAAAGCTGCTGCATCTGTTTTTGGACCACTTGGGGGCAGTAGAGCAAGCTGAGAGCATAACATCTTAAAAAATACTGTAGTCCTTCTAACGTTGTTGCCAAACCTGTTTGTTGCCTATTTACACATCCAGCAGACACAGAGCAACATCATCAGGATGAATGGAAGTCCACTGTTCACTGTTCAAGCTCTGTTTTGGTCTCCGGTATTACATCCGGCTCTGCTGCTGAATGCTCCTCCGAGCCAACTAGCTGCTAACTTTGACTGCTGTTTGGTGCATGTGTGCAAGTGAGGGAGTGATGGTGATTAGCTTCGGAGCGAGTAGCGACTCTAGAGTCCTAGTGAGAGAAACAAAGTGTCTCCCCTGTTCTTTCTGACCATGGTTGGAAATCTGTAGCATGAAAAGTTAACTCTCTCCTTGATTTCATGTTGGTTATGGAGAAGGAGAACCAGGAAATGAGTCGGGGGGGAATTGTAACGCTACCAAGCCAAAGCTGAGCAAATTGCGTTGCCGCGATGTGTAGTTACACTTTTGGAGAGGTGCCCGTCAGGCTACGGCATAGGGTCAGGTAGCCACGGCGTAGATGTAACACAAAAGTGTAAATCATGCTGTATAAAGGCCCTGACACACCAACCTGATAATCGGCCGTTGGACAGTCTGGCGCGGTCAGTGACTCGAGTCTGTTCGGTGTATTCCGTGCCGTCGTCAGCCGTCGGCCTTCATTTTGGCCGATTTGACATGTTGAATCGGTGGGTGGGCAGTCGGACTCAATGACCAACCTGATTGGTGGAGTGCTAACCCGGAAATGACGAGCGGGATGAGCGTGACTAGAGTCCCTCAAAATCTGACGAAAATCTTTCAAACTGACCTTTGTTGATCTGAAATGAAGACAGATTCAGCAACTGCATGGCCTATTTCTCTCTTAAAATGTTTTCAGAAACACGTTTCGGTGAACTATCTTCGTAATTTACGAGATCGCAGTCCGAACGAGCCGCCATTATGGTCGGGGAGAAGCCAGACTCACGTGGCGCGTTCGTCCAATCGGCTGCCGGTTTTCATTTTTTGGGCAACAATACAGATTAGCGCTGCCTGTCGTTATGGAGACGTATTACATCTCACGAACGCGCAGAACGTACGCTCAAGCTGGCGTCGCTTCGGTGTGTTCCGAGGCACTTTTTTTGACCAACTCGGGGAGGCGGTCAGTCCGACTCCCTTTTCTGCTTACGGTTGGCCGTCTGGTTGGTGTGTCAGAGCCTTAAGAGAGTTAGTCTCGCATTGCCAGACCTTCCTCTACAGCACTGTGGAGGAGGGTCTGGCTAGTCCACACAGCATTGCTGGATGGTAGAAAAACATGCTCTGGTTTATTGGCATTTCTTTAAACCAATCACAATCGTCTTGGGCGGCGCTGGACGGAGCCACGGTGCCTCTGCAAAATAGCCTCAGGAAGGAACTTGTTTTGGTGGAACATGTGTACGTTCAAAAGTAATTTTAGTCGTTCAACAGAAAACTCAGATTGGACAGGTAGTCTAGCTAGCTGTCTGGATTTACCCTGCAGAGATCTGAGGAGCAGTTAACTATAGGGACGGACATCCGGCCAAAAAATAGTGACCTCTGGCAGTTTCCTGCGGCACTGGAGCAATCCCGGAAGTGGAACTTCGTGGATATAGACTATTCTAAAAGTAACCAAACTGCAACCTTCCACATCTTTAACAACGTGTTAAAAAGCACAATTGTTAGTTCTCGGGTTTAGACACGAGGATGGAAAACGCTCCTGTGGGTCATAATAGAGGGAGGAATAAACAAGCGATATCATTGTATAGTTTAGAGGACTGGTCCCCTCAAAAGTGGACTCCTTTGACCAGGAAAGGTCTTTTCATTGATAGGCCAATCACACACATTTACTTTGTGCTACCAGAAAAGTAGTCCTATGTAACACTAGTCTTCAAGGGTCAACTGCTTCTAGTGACAAAGTGTTCTCAAATATATTCATCTAGTGACTGTGTGAGAGATTCCATCCATCCAGAGAAACGCACTGATTATGTCACAAAGTCTACATTTTAGAGTTTGTGAAATAATAAAGCTGTGTGATCTGGAAGCATGTTGCTACTCCTGTGATTAAGTTTGGAATCTGAGGGTTCTGAAAGGACGATATGGACCACGCACGCACGCACGCACGCACGCACGCACGCACGCACAGCAACAAATAAATCATCAGTTTACATTCACTGTGTTTTAAATCTATCATACAGTACAGAGGTCTTTTCTCTAAAACATTGATTGGCAATACCTCAGTGTATTTTAGATTCAAGTAGTAGGTTGTCTGTCCTAGTCAGATCAGATGAGACAAGACTGCTTTTGGGTGGGTTCATTTTCTTTTTGTTTCCAACAGGCAGGATCAGCTGTTGGTTAGAATTCTCTGAGGCGGCTGGTGGTTGGCCAGGAGGAAAGAGGCAGCATCCGTCATAAACACAGAAATGGCCAAACTGTTTGTTTTCATTTGTGTAGTTTGTTGCAGGCTTCCAGGGCCTTTCCCTGCCACGTTGGTGTCTGTATGGCTATTCTGTACAGCAGAGTGTGCCCCCCCCCCCACCCCCCCTCCCACCCTCCCAGGGAAGCTGAGTTATGTACATGATGAGGCCAGGAGCTGGACAGGAGCAGTCTCTCCTTCAGTCTCTCTTTCTCCCACTCCTACTCCTCCTCTTCCTCCTCCTCTTCCTCCTCTTCCTCCTCTTCCTCCTCGTCTAGCGGGGGTCAGCGGACCTGGGGGGCGTAGCCCTCCTTCATCAGCCCCTCCTCGTAGTCCGTCTGGCACAGGATCATGTTGTTCTTCAGGAAAAACTTGTCTCCCACACAAAACCTGCGCCACACAAAGAGAGAGAGAGGGAGAGAAAGCTTTACATAAGCATCAAAGCAAGCATCTCATCATTAGCACTGAGCTTTAGGCTAGCAGGCCTAGCCAGCTGCAGCTAGCTTCCTGACTACAGTACCAAAATCTCTACTTTAGCAACACCTAACCAACAGCCCCCCTACCCCCCCCCCTTCACTTGCAGCGCTGCAGTGTGCCTGCAAGGTTCTCCTCTAGGTAGCAGTCAACTCAGTTACAAGGGGGGAAAATGCAGGTCTTGGGGGTGGGATCTTTCCACCTGCAGCTCTTCCAGAAACCCCCACTGACCCCGGCAGAGGCCCGTCCTGCTCCAGCCAGGGGGGTGCACAGTTACGCTTGACCTTTCAGCACAGTGCCAAGTGGAGATTATGTTGAGCGCACAGGAGCAGTAACTCTCTCTGTTCTGTCCCGAGGGCTGCTTATCTCCCTCAGTGTGCAGGTTAGACAAGGTCGGCAAGCAGCGGTGCCAGTGTTTACCTGGGGGGGGGGCGGTCGCCTTCGTTTGACTTCCTTGGATGTTAAGACTGCTGAGTTGAGTGCTGGGACGGAGCCCAGGTACCTGACAAACATGGCAGCATTTATTCAGGGCTGCAGGGCAGACTCAGAGCTTGATTTGTTACTTCCATTTGGGACCAATTAGCAGGACTTATAACACCGAAGGTGTTGGCACTAAAACACCAAAAAGTGTAAGAACGGTGTGTTTTTGGAATCCAAATGCTCGGAGGAAGAGCTTACATTTATTTTGAAAAAAAAAAAAAATCATGTAAAGCTGCACACTCTGATGTATGAGTTGAATTCATGAACATTTCAGCGATGTATGACATGAGTATTATAGTCTATCAGTCACCTACTCCTGCCTGGCCTTGTTAACTTCTTCTTGGAAGCTTTGTCCATAAAAGAACTCCCTGCAGCATCCTATCAGGAAGTACCTTTAAAGCTCCGCCCATTAATGCCCTGGCCAGATACATGAGAGACAGTAAACTGCAGCCTTGGCACATAAAAGAAAAAAAGTTTCATATATATATATATATATAAATAAAACATGTTTTATTCGTACGTTTCCTAAACTGTACGAGATGATCCCAATAGCCAGCAACTCAAGATTAGCAAAAACCTGCTAATGTTGAGTTGCAAGCCTGCAATACCTATTGTGGTTGTTGCCAGGACTTGTTTTTACCCAACTAAACCCAGAAGACTAATATCCATTCATCTGGCATGGTGATTATTGTGTTTCATGTAATGGTGTCATCCACCCTAATAGAAAATGACAGCATCTATTAAGCGGCTGTCTTTACCGACGCCGAGCCCACTCCCACTTTCACTTTATCTCCCTTTATTTTTTCTCTCCACTAGCAGTGCCCCCCCCCCTCACAGCTCTTACCCCTGCCCTCCTCCACTTATTTCACACGGCCAAATTGTTTCTGCTCGGTGAAATGTCAACAGCATATGTGACATCTGGGCACCAATTATGATGAGGATATTACACAGGCGTGTCTAATAAAGGACCTTGAGTTGCCAGAGTATTCCCACTTCCTTAAAAACAGTTGCAACGTACATCTTCTATTAGACAATGCTGATATATTGGTCGCCTGCTACTGGACTTTAAGTAAACATTTGGTAAACAAGTTAGTTGTGTATGTCATAGATGTATAAAGTGTATAAACAACACATTTCACTCCAAATGGAGCTTTCTCTTCCACAGACAGCACTTTTTCTCAGCTGCCTGAAAACGCCTCGCCCACATTCCTCCATTAGTGATGTCACTGATTGACAAAGCCAGCCCAGTTTGTCATCTGTGTTGCCCATAGGTGCTGCCTGAGCAAGCAAAGCCCGCCCAGTGGCTTGTTTGAATGTGGTTGACCAATCACAACAGAGTGGGCCAGCTGACCAATCAGAGCAGACTGGGCTTTTCAGGAAGGCGGGCCAAGAGCTCAGACAGAGTGGGCAGTATGAGAAACATAATGTTTTTTGAACATCAAAGCATGTAAACCTATTCTAGTAGACCCCAAGAGTACAAATATGATGCCAAAAAGGAGAATAATAGGGACACCTCGCCATGCTGCGCCAAAATCTGTAATAGGGGTTCAATTAGGTTGAGATCTGGTGACTGTCAAGCCACTCATCAAAGCATTCAGCCCCGGACCCTGTATGAAACCACTGCTTTCAATATTCTGTACTAATTTACTCAGGTTCAGGTTCTTCCTTTATGAAGTCACCCATATTTAGCTAAACCGCACGTTATTGTGTGAGCAGCTGATATGAGCTAGCTTTAACCTTAACGCCACATCTGTTAGGATCCATAGAGTTGGCCAATCATACGATGGTTTCGAACTTCCGGTCAGTCAGTTTCTGCTGTCTTGGTCTCTTCCCTGTACTGCCTCCATCTTCCTTCCTTTACCGAGAGGTGACTGTGACTAATGAGTCTTTAAAGACCTCTTGTTGTAGGAGGAAGAGAAAGAATGGCTTCCACAGGCACACACTTAAAAGATGTATTGCGATGCCAGCAATTTGCCTCGGAGGCCCGTGTTAACTAGAGTATTCACTTTCCACTCAGATGAAGAAACAGGGAGATTGTCAAAGAGAGAAAATAGTCTCAACTGCACCAAATCTAATTACTGTTGAGATGCAAACAGGTTCAGAGACACTTGGCCCAGTCACACTGATGCTTAATTGTAACAGCATGTTGTAAATCTTCCCTGGCAGATTGCTGCTGGGCAATGAGACAGCAGCACAAGGACACACTGAAGATGAGTGTTTCTTTGTGGAGCGTAACGTGGAGAATATCATTTCACATCTGGAAAGAAGGAGATTGACATGTATTTACTTTGTACTTTGTTTCCATCTTTGGTGCTAAACGTCCACTGCTATTTATTTTTTTTCATTCTGTCTCCATTTGTGATGTTCAGACGCCAGGTTTCTGTACTGCAACACCAAAAAAATCATTTGTTAATCAAACAATGTGGCCACAATTGGAGGAAGCAATCATATTAGCTCTGTTGCACCATCCAATTGAATATGACCCTGCTCTGCCAGAGTAAAAAGTCCACAACAGAACTGAAACATAGTCTTTCCTTTTTTTTAATCTGCGGAAACATTCTGCGGAAACATTCTGCGGAATTCTGCGTGTGCAGATGCTGAGTGGCCCTGGTCATGAGACAGAAATGGATAGTACTACTCATAAAATCATAAAATAGGGATTTGGCAAGGCTATCCCATTCCAAAAGTTCTTCCAAATGCAGCTCATTTTGGCTTCCTTTGAAATAGGCAGCACCTAAAATGGAACTCAAAACTCATCTGGGTACGTGCGCATTACTAGTCAATAGGGCTGTTGGAACGAATTCCGAAAGTCGAATATAATTCGAATAGTAGAAAAAAACAATCCTATTTGAATGCTGAAATTACTATTCGATGTGATTGTTTTATAAATATGTTGGCTAACGTTAGCTAATCTCCCTGTTCTTGCCTTGGCCTACCCACATGTGAATATGAAATGCTTTTATCATGAACAAATTAAATTTGAATGGTATTATAAAGGAAGATTGACAGCACTACTAGTCAAGGTCCAAAAATGCAGATCTTGAAGGATGTGGCTGCTGATGGTACACAGCTAGGATCTTTACAGTGCTGCAAATGCATGGACTGGTTATTGGTTGAAACAGTATTCTATCATCTCCACGAGTGGAGAAAAACTGACATTTATTTGTATAAATTGTGTCATTTTTACTTGAAATTGTGCAGGATTACGTAGTTAAATTGTGTTCTCTTGTAGGCTGGCTGCACAAGCTCTGAGTTCTCAACACCAATCATACACAAAGTGACAACTGTGTCCCTTATTGGCTATTAGGCTCCTGTCTAACAAGCCTAACTCGTGACATGCAAGGCACCAGTGGCTGAGCTTAGCTCTGCTGAACCCAATTGGTGTCAGTCTGGCCTTCCAAAGCTCCAGTATGGAGCATCCTCCCTTATCAGCACTGACCTTCCCCTGCACTGTCACCCATCCTGCTCTCCCCCGCTCCCCTCTCCTCTAACCTTCCTCCAGCCTCCCAGACTGTGGCCTCCAGCTCATCAGGGGGAAATTGGGCCAGCAGTGGCTAGATGATGAGGCTGGACGACAGCCCCATCGATTAGCTGTCCCCCAGGGCTGATCTGTGGCTAACTGCTTGCTGGATGGAGTCTCATATCTCTGTCCTTATTCCCAACACCCCCACCCTCATCAACACCCCTTCTCTTCTCAGAACCAGCCCCCCTTCCATCCCTTTGACTCTAAGACCATGGTTTCCCCAAGAAGAAGAAATAACAGGTCCGGCTGGTGGGAAGGTCACAACGGTAGATTTATGTCCAGTTTAACAGAGTAAGGCCACACTGGGGGCAGACATGAGCAATCAGAGCCAATGTAGGATCCTATATTTTCACTGATAGACCAGGGACAGGAGCTATTCACTCCCCTCAGCTTGATACCATTTCAAAGTCATGCACAGAGTGGAGATGGGGGGGAGCTTTTGCTCTCTGGCAGATAAACAAGTAAGATAACTGGTGAGGCTTTTCCATTTTTCTTATTCCTGAAAAGGTTCAGCTCTCAATGATTCTTTCGTGGCAAGCCAGAGATTGCTGCCACTTTGATGGTGATGATGACAAAAAAGAAAAAAAAAGCAGTTGCCAGTCACGATTGCACTGACATGTCCTCCCATCTCTGCCCTGTACTAACTGGCCTATAACTTAAGCAAGGCCTCTAATAGCTGAGCATGGCGATGACCATTAGAGTCCTGCAGGGAGTCCCTGATGAAATCAGAGTAATTACTGGCTTGGCGTTTCCCATCCTTGCTCTGTGGGATACAGTAGGGTGGATGTACCCACAAAGCAACTGATGGCGTGGATAGATGCATGAGTGAGTATGTTTGTGTGTGTGTGTGTGTGTGTGTGTGTGTGTGTGGGGGGGGTGTATGGTTAGACTTGATTGTAGCAATTCAACCTTCAAACGGCAACATGGGCTGCAGCTGACCTGCAGGAGCGACAGATAATTACACTGCGTGACCCCTGCTGACCTCGCCATCGCCTGCTCTGTTTATCAGATTCCACATTTTCTGACGATGTTACGCTGAGAAATCTCTGGGCTATTTGTGAGATGGATTAGATTACTTTATTGAAGGGCCCGTGGGGGGGGAGGGGTCGATGGGGGCTTTCATGTTTGTTTGAGCTGGTGTAGATGAACAAGACAGCAAATCGGTATGCCAGACCAGAAGCCCATTTCCAGGCAACAAGGCGCTGAAAAACTATTTAGGAAATCTTAAGTGAGATCTCGTGATAGATCTCAGGCTGAGGCTGGGAAAATGTGTAAAAGGTCATTCTATTAATCTGGATATAGATACAGAAACTCACTCTAGACTAATTCAGTAATGTTGTGGTCATCACTGAGAATGCATCAAACCTGCTCTGAATCAGAAAATCTTCTTCAAGACAGAAATTCATTAACTCACAAATGTTAGATCTATGCCTTAAATCTTACAGTGGCATACAACAACGGCTCGCTAGTAGGCTGTTGACTGTAGCCTCCTGTTTGCAGACAGAGGGTAACAATAATAATTTGTACGTCAGAGCTTTATTTTCAAAGTATACATACCCATTGAAATATGTTGTCTCTAGATTGTGACTCATGGTAAACTAATTGATCCTTTACAGTCATATTCCTGCACAGGTATTTCTCCCACAGCAGCTCCACCGATGTAAAGAAACTAAAAGGAAAACAAACAGTCCGAGCCGAGGAACAGCTTCAATTAAAGCCACACCATAAATCTTGGCCAGGCCCCGGTGAAATTGTGATGGGCATTTGAACGGTGCTTGCAAGGCCACAGTGGACCATGTGAAACACACTGACGTCGATTTTATTCAACAGTTCATCAACTGGCCTAATGTAAAAAGAAAGATTTGCTCGCGCTTTAATGGGTTTTAATGTGGGAGAGCAAAGCTGGCCTGCCTGGACCCGGCTGATGAAGATTAGCTGACTTCTTCCATTAGGGGAGGCTGTCTGGTGCAGCCGGCTGAAGTGGCAAGACAATAACCCAGTGCTAATTGTGCGTAACCAGGTCCTTTGCCGTTAGCATGCACAATGTGTCTGGTTCGTGTGGTTGCATGCAGGTGCTTGTGTCTACGTGTCTGCAACAAAGCCAAGTTTGGGAAGGTGAGAGAAACAAAGGAACGCGGCCAACAAGTAACCTTCCTGACGTTCCGCTAAGGTTTTCTGATCGATAGTGTTTCTTCTAACCTTAGATAACATTCTGGTTTGTTCATTCAACTCCATGAACGCTCCCAGGCAGCGTTTCATCATAGTAACATGGGAAGATAGAACCTTTGAGGATCTCCAGAATGTTCCGATGGGTCAGAGGGTTCCCATGACTATAAACAGTAATGTTTTACATACGTGGAGAAAACGTTCTGGGGCCCAGGGTGTAGCAGGTATCTGCTGTGTTCTCTCTGTTTGTGTCTGTGAGTTAATGGCAGGACTGGAGCCAGGTGTCCACGTATCCAGCTGCGTGTCATCAGCCACAATCAACCTCCCTCAGCTCAGCGCCAGATCGTAGACAATACTTCCCAGTTAGTCCCATTCTCTGTTGTTCTCGTTGCTTGTATATATCGTTCACTAACCCTGCCACCTGGACCCGACTCCTGCCACCACTCCACTCCTGCCAAACACGGACACAGGATCCCAAGGAATTGGATTTAACCACACTGGAAACCACTGGTCCTGGATCACTGGACTCTGTCAAGTCCCTGATCTGCCCCTCGGCTTCACCCTGCTCTCCCTCAGACTCCACTTGTGTGTCACTGTGGAACTGTGTTTTGTTGTTTCTTAAACTCCCTTCATGTATGTAAATGAGGAAGGACAGAAGCACTATTACAGTTCAATCCACCACCCCTAACTATGAACCAGACACTGAGTATTATAAGCTTCACAGAGATAGGGCATATTGCAGGGGTGTTGTATAAGATTGCAATAAATTATATCGGTGTACATAATAAAGGCATTGTAGAGAGATTCAGTGAGGAGTTTATTAAACTTTCCCCTGTGCTGTGTCCTGAAATCTTTGACCACATCCTAATGACGACTGATAGGAAGCATACAGTATGTATGGACATGGAGCGGCACCTGTAGCTCTGGGCTGACACCGTTGTAGTAGTGCAGGATTAGAATCACTGTGCCAGATGCAGCAGGTGTCCCTAAGGCCCCGGATGTGTCTTCTTAAGTCACTGGTTAGAGTGATAAATCTCTCATATGGGATCTGTCTTCAACGTTCAGCAGCGCTCGAGATTCACTGCGCTGTGATCTTGCGTTCCCTGAGCAGCCATCTGCCCAGACGCAGGCATGGCGGAGGAGCACGAGCGGCCCAATCACTCACCTCTGATTGCAGAGCTGGCACGCGAAACAGTCCAGGTGGTAGACGTTCTCCTTGGCCCTCATGACCATCTCAAAGGCTGGAATTAGCTTGCTGCAGGCTGCACAGTTCCCCGTTACACCAAACAACCTGAGAGAGACACACACGCACACACACACACACGCACACAGAGAGAGAGAGAGAGAGAAGACACATGATGTAAGTCATTCCCCCAGAACTCAGTACACAACAATAAGCCTGGGAGGTGTCTGTAGCTTAGCTTAACTTAGCTTAGCTTAGCAAGGAAAAGTGACATACACGCAGCGTGGCAAATGTCTTTTTCCCGTTATTACTTTTTATTGGGGCTGCAAAATTGTGTTATCGTCATCGCGATATCAACTGCCGCAATAAACACATGTAACTGTCATTCTTTGTTGGTGGTGTCTTTTATATTTCATTTAATGTTTCATTTGTTCAATAAAAGAAAGCTAGAAATTGTTTCCTTTCATTTGTTTTAAATACAGCTAGCAGTTTGTTTGTATTTTAGCAGAATGAAAGCAGCAGAAAGGCAGATCTGAGTACACTTTAGTATCTATTTATCACACGTACTATCGTTTTCGCAGTATTCAACATTATCGCATAACTTCCTCATATCGTGCAGCCCTTTTTATTTTCAGTTTTTAATCTTGTTTTACTCATTTTTTAGGTGTATGGATCTTCTGGTCATGTTTCCCACTGACTGTTGATTGATGATGTGCCATTTCATAAGGAAGCTCACTGCTGTTGTCCATGCTCTAATGAAAGCTTCAACAGTCCACTAGTTTGAAATAAAACAGACAAAAATCACAGAGACATGAGGTGACTTTTTCCCTAAATGTTTTGGGGACACGGCAGGTAAACACCATGCTTATTTCCAAGACACCTTGAATGTACAGTATCATATTATTTGGAGTCCAGAGTTTGTGAACTTGACTCCCCCACCACTGTGTCCCACCCTTCCATTATAATACAGCCAACAGAATTACAAGAGGCCGAGTGCTAGTGCTGCTTCTCGGAGCGTCTGAAACACGAGAGCGACAGCTGTCAGAGAGATTGTGGTAGACACACTAACATGATCGGCTCTCTGAATCAGTCACAGGAATAGGTTGGACAGAGGCGGGCTGCAGTAGCACAGGGCCACAGCTTGTGCCATAGAAATAGATGGGACAGAGCTAGCACTACTGCCCAGGGAGGAGCCTATTATTTCCTGGCCTGCTCCAGGGACATTAATGGGAGTATTCATTAGGGAGTCAGGGCTGTTACTACACAGCGACCTAGACTATACTAGCAAGGGAAAAAAAATATCTGATAACGAAATCATATAACAAAATAACCTATTAGGCAGACTTCTTGAGGCAGTTTTAGCCGTCGTTGTTAAAATGATAAAACGGCATGCCACTCTCAGAGTCTGTAAGAGATCGCAATCTGATAAATGATCTCAGGGCTTGGGAAATGCAGGGTTGTTTATTAACCTTCAGAAAGTATGTTTCCCAGAGGCAAAGGAAGCAGATAGATTGTGCCCTCATGAATATCTACAGAATTAAGAGCCACTGTCAACACACCTTGAGACAATGAAGGATATCTCTTGTAACATGGTAGGTGGGAGAAAAACAAAGAGGGCCAACTCAACGGATTAGTGCTGACTTAATTAAAAGAATTATGCCTTCTCCTTTGAGCAATCTAAATTTGGATACATTTGTGCTATCTCTTGTCCTTTCTCTTTTTCTGCACCAATGTGCATTGCCGGAAGGCCTTCACATGAAATAGATATTTCATCTATTTCTCTCCTTACAAAGGCGAGTAATTGATCTAAAAAAAAAAATCCTTAAAAAAAGAACAAGAAATGATAGATTCAGTGCGAGATAATGAGCATGAATGTTTGAGCATAACAGCAGCACTTTGTCTGGCATCTTACGACAATGCAGCTGCCTCTTACCGTGCAGGGTCGAACGTCCTTGTTTTCCAGTAATCTGAGTCATTTTCACATAGCCTGCACTCAAGGCTCTGTATTATAAATGACGGGTTTTTGTGTAAAAAAAAAAAAAGTGATGTTTTAAGTTTTCTGCCTGCCAGCTTGAATCCAAACGGTATTCTGTTCCACTGTTCGCCGTGTCTGCTCATGCTCTTCTCCCATCTCTTGCAAATGCAGTGTGGCCTGCCCAGGTGAAAAGGACTGTCACACTTTGCTCTGAGACATTCGGGGTGAAAATCTGCTCTCTGTGAATCTGTGTTTGTGTGTGTTTCCCATCTGGTCGCCACTTTAATCATTTGAACACAGCACGTGAATTACTTAATGTAAAAGGTTTGCACGATGTGCAAGTTTACACATTAAAGAAAGAAAAGGAATGATTTAACATCTTACAGATGGTATGGACAGTATTCTGTAATAGTACCGCGCATTGACCAGAGTAAGATAGATCTGGTATGAGATATGTACTGTATACTGCTGAGATAAATGCCAGCACGGCGTCCCATTTTTCAAAAACAAAAAAATATAAACTAATAATATGAATTTAAATGATGCATTTGAATAAAAGCAATACATATGTAAGTTATAACAGTGAACACAAGTAAGTCTCTTTTAAGTAAGTGGGTAGGAGTGAGTCAACTCTTTTGTGTGAGTCAAGAAGTCCTCCAAACCATACGACCACATAGGTCGTTTGTCACCCCCCCACCCCACAATACGACCCACAGGAGCGTTTCATAAGTGAGCGCCCCTAGTGGTGGCAGGAAATACAACCCACAGGAGAGTTTTCCTCCTCATACCTAAACGTAAGAGTTGTGGTTTTAAACACGTCGTTGACATTGACAAAAACTACTTAGGTTGAAAAGAAGACAATGGTATGGTTAAATACAGTACATTGAGAAATATACTGTAGGCCTTAAGTAGACACCAACATCCATGCTGAGGTATTAGACTCTGAATATGAGAACATCTATTTCTGAGGATATTTTTCAGCAAATACATGCATTGATTTTTCTTACTAAGGAAATGGAATCCGTGTAAAAGACCTATTCAATAAGATACAATACAAATAAAAAATTCCAAAGACCCCCAGGGTTCTCAAACAGAACATCCAAACTCCTAGCTTCTTCTCATCCACTATTCTGCTGTAGAATTCATGCTGTACATTCCTGTGCTACTTTAACCACTGTTTATGACTAAACTAAACTATGACTAAATGACTAAAGACCACATTAATGGGAACAATACCTACAGTCACATTCAAATCAAACACATCTTTGTTAGTGTCTCTACTGAGCTAAAGAAGTGGAGCGGCTGATAACAGTCTACCCAACCTGGATCTGTGGCAGCGCCGGCATGCACCCTGTAGCCTGCCGGCTGGCTGGGCTCTTGTGTGGCAAACACTCTTCAAACCGGCAGCACACAGAAAGCCTTAGCTCACCCTGTGGGGAGGGAAGATGGATGGAGTGTACCTGCCACTCGTCTTTCTCCGCTCCGCCAGTTTGATGCCACAGACGCTAATGGCTCTCAAGGGACGAGGCAAATTAAGCGTGGTTTGGTTGCAATGAATTCAAAGGCACAGGCTCCAATACAATCAGAAGGTGACAGTTTAGAGGCCTTGTGTGCAAGACCCAGGGCCTAGGACTCAATGCTTTCAGCACTGGATTATAATACAATTGGTAATAATTACATACATTTCCAACGCATCTCTCTCAGACTGACAACGGTACAGCTGTCTGCCATATCTAGAAGGCTTCTAACTGTGGGTCTGCTTCACAAAAAGAAAGAAAACAGAATAACATATGTAGACTAGTGGGCTTGACATACACTTCATATCCATGGCTGACAAGACAGCATGTATATTTAAAGAGGTTGAAGATACAACATGAAATTAAAATTCATGCTTTGCTCAAATCTGAATTTGAAAGAGAATAGAGGCAGTCGGTGCCCAATACCTTGTTCTAGTCAAAAAGGCATTCACTGTGCATTACAGCCTGGTACGGCTCAGTGGTACCTATTTGATGAGAGAAAAACAGACACCAATTAAATTATTCCACAAGGCTTTAGCCCAGTGGACCCCAAAACCCAATCTGATGTGCAGGCCTCCGCCCCTTCGAGAGAATGTAGGAGTGGTGTCACGCCAATGCTTTTTTCTCAGCTTTGTCAAGATAAATCCAAAGTACAATGACCGCCCAATTACTGGGGCGTAGGAAGTAAAATGCATTATCCTGGAATATATACATGGAGCTACTGATACTGATACTGTACGAAGGCAAACAAGTCTGTGCTGGAAGGATTAAACATCTCTAAGTTCAAACTGTTTACATGGGAACTATTTTGTATCGAAACTATAGTCCCAATGAAAGTGTCCAGTGGATTATTCTGTGGAGAGAGACACAGATGGGATTCTAGAGAGACATGTGGCTGTTGAATGTTTTAAATGTGATTTTCAATGCTGTTAGCACCAAAGTGAATGTCATTCACCTCTATTGTATTGAGGGAGAAGCAGACAAAATGTAAACGATCTGCATGGATAGATAACAATAGGGGAAGAGGGAAGAGAGATTTTGT
This sequence comes from Sander lucioperca, assembly GCF_008315115.2. NCBI lineage: Eukaryota > Metazoa > Chordata > Actinopteri > Perciformes > Percidae > Sander > Sander lucioperca. The sequence goes on along the minus strand of NC_050192.1, from coordinate 496,219 downwards.
GATTTGGGGGAACCAACCCTTTAAAACTAGTTGTTGAACGCTGCCTACAAAACAAACTGGAGTCACAAGGATCAATCAACTCCTCCATCATTCACCTTTTTTGGGGTTATTAAATTTTTTAGAGTGTGTGTGTGTGTGGGGGGGGGGCACTGATACCATGGGTGCATTCAGTTGCCGTTTGAAATTCTGGTGGCGGCTTTGCTCTCCTCCTTCCTCCCCCAACCCGATCTCTTCCATCCCTCCCACCACTTCAATTGCTCCAGCCTCGGCATGCATTCATCAGCTGCCGGATTAGAATTTGTTTCCTCACAAACCATTGATCATCGGCCTATTACTAGGCAAATGACAGTTAATTACCCACTACATTAACCACCGGGACCCGGGGACCGACTCCCTGTGCCATCAGTCAACATGATGAATGTGGCAAGTTCAGTAATGCACGGCCGTTCCCTCGTCCGCCTGCCATGCTGAGAACAACCCCTGGATCTCACTTCCAGGCAACCAGGGAAAATCTATGGCAATCTGCATAATCACAGGCTCAGGGTTAATAACAGACAAATGATTCGTTGCATCTCAACACAGGCTTTTTTAATGGGACTGCGCTTTGTCCATTTGATGAGCCACGCTGGTGTCCCACTTGGAAATTAATCACAGTGAGAAGCTAACATTTGGCTGTGCAAACAAGAGTCTGTCCATTCAAGGTACAAGAGAGGTAAGACATACTAAATATGGTTTGCCCATCAATACTTCATCTCAAGACAATCTTGACATGAGCAGAAGAACAGAAACAGAAAAGTAGGGCTGATGTGCACTGTGGCAGTCGGGGGAGGGGAGACCATTAAAGGTGGCAGATGTAATCAGACTTGTGCGTCAATTTTGACCGCCCTGCGTGTGTGATTGTCAGTGATTAACCAACTCTGGGGGCAAAATTATTTCAATTACCACAGGCATGACCTGGGAATTGTCCCTGGGATAAGATTTTCCTCCTTGAGTGCCCCGACTTGCCTGACTGCCGGCTCTATCAGTTCTCATCTGCACCTGGACTCTGATATCCTAATGATGAATTATGGCCTGCTTTCTGAGAGACTGCAGACCATAGTGAGGAACATTCCCCTGAACTGTCAGCCTGAAGAGCAGCAGCAGAGTGCTACCTAATTAGCTCCTATAGAAACTCCTCCAAAAGGTCGAAAAACACTCACCATTTTAGGTTCCACCATTGCACGCTTCTCTGAAACTGTAAGAAGAGATAAACTACTGGTGGCAGTCCTGTCCTTAGTTACTATCATCAAATGTATTTTTATTTTTTTAAAGCAAACCCAATCCTAAACCATTACAAGATTATTCCTTATATTTAACCTTCAACCCCCTCTCCAAAATCTACTCACAACTAACATAATTCTTGGTCAAAATACCAAAGTTCCTCTGTCCTTAAACGAGAAATAACTCTTTAAAAAAAAGTCGGCTTTAAACAAAGTAACCAGGAAACGGCTTTCAGCTGTTTTTTTGGCAGGGATGTGTTTGGGTCCATTTTGAAGTGGGTGTAATGAAAGATTTTAAGCCCCGCAGGAGCCAGATGTGCAGTTTGATAGGCACTTCCCTACGCCAACCCACCTGCAATCCCAAGCTGGGTGCCAGGCTGTGGCACACCAGCCCATAATTATCTGCACCAAACACGCACAGTCCCACGAGTCATTGCTCTTCACAGCTAATTTAGCTAATCTCAACTGGAGGGGACGGTCCAAAAAAATGATGTGTCCAGGCGACTGAACTGAAGCATTTTAGTTCAAATGAAAATACCAGAGTTGTGTCCTGCGTGGAGACAAAATGGTGGCCATATTATTCAAGGAAAGTGAGAGAAAAGCAAACGTGTATGTGTCATTTCGTATGTATTTTCAAACATTAATAACTAGAACAAGGTTTTGGAAAATACTGAAAGAGAATGGAACCAGTGCTGCGTTTGCCAATTTGAAAAACATGGCACTTAAAAGGAGGCCTAATTCTATATCCAGTAGTGAATGAATCAACAACAATGTGTTAGTGCACTATGTTGTAGACTTGACATTGACTTCTGCCTGCCTTTGTCATTGACAAACTAACTTTACTGTAAGCAGGTGCATCTCACAAAGTCAGCAAACAGCTTCCCCACAATGTTTCCATCGGTGGTGGCGAATCCAGACCTGCTTCCTCACATTACTTCTCCGATGGTTTGGTTTCATGGTTATCAGTTCAGCAGAGTTCAGGAGGAGAACAGTAGCCTAGTCTACGTATAAGACATCAGTGCATGTTAGCAACCTCCCACACACACACACACACACACTGAATTATAAGGCATAGCCTGTTGCACTTGAGTACAGTGACCAAAAAGCGTTTAATGTCCCCTTGGTTATTGTTTTAGGACAGACCTGAGAGATTGTAAACCTTTAAGAACTCAATTACAGCAACTCAATACTAATAAGATTGTTACAGTGTGAGGTTTGGGATTAGTTAGCCATGTTCATCACCTTGAGTGGGTTTTACCTATCCTTTAATGGTAGAGCTGCTTTATTTCGGTATTAGAAATGACAAGACTTAACAGCTTCCTTCCCATATCATATTGGCTATATTTCAAATGCAGGCAAAATTATACTGTCATTGAAGGCCTGTCATTTATTCCATAAAATGACATTCTTTCTGTGCTTCTTTCAGGAAACAAAACAAAGGCACCCCACTTGACCTCCCCTTAAGGAAATGTGACCCCTCTCATTGGGACAATAAAGTGCTGGAAGGAAACATAGCCTCTAGTTCATGTGACCCTCCTTCAGACTCAATTGCTTGTGATTACCGGTGCCCAGTTTGACCCCTTAGCATTTTCAGATTACATGTGAAAAGCCCAACTTAATTACAGGAACCTCAGAACACAAGCATTTGCGAGCTCTGGCATTATTGCTGTGGTAATTGCTAGACGTGTGAAGTGAATTGTGGTGTTGGGAGGTTAATGGCAACCAAGCTTTCCTAAGCACAACATACCAATTATAGGGTGCTTTCAGAGCTTATAACTTCTATGTGCCATTTAATTTAGCTGCAAACTGAGGTGGAAGCTTCTCAGCTTCTCATTCAACCATTAAGAGACACAGGCAAATATAACCAATGATTGAGAATTTAGAAATGAGTGATGTGTCACCCTTCACTTTAGTGGAAGAACACGCACACAAAAAAACATAACCAGCAACTTCCTGTTGTTGTTTGTAGCTTATAATCAGATCCATTGTCTGGTCTGGTTCACTTTCAACATTTGCAAAAATAATTCTTCCTCAAAAAACAGTTTTAACAGAACGGCAGTTCAACATTGTTTTCATTAATTTCCTTGGCTTTTACATAACCCTAACCCTAAGTGTGTAATAAGACACTGCATGTAGGATTTTAGAGAGGTGAACATTTTCATGTGGCAAGTGGAGAGAAATTTGTAGAATTTAGTGACAGAAATCATATTTACTGCATTTACATACAATTATATCCACCTAGAATAAACATGATCAAATTGGTTATGATGCGTTTTCACAGCAGTAGGCCTGCAAATAATGCTATGAGCATTGTTGTTAGGCTCTCAATTAGGGGTGTAAGAAAAAATCAATACACTTGAGTATCGTGATATTTTATTTTGCAATACTGTATCGATTTTCAAAAACACTATCTTTTTTTTTTTTTTTGTTTATGTGCAAAAATATTCATGTAAGACAGTGGTTGACCTATGCTGAGATGCACCACTAGTGTCCTTGCCAACAGTGCCTAGCAGTGCCTGACTTTTTGCTAGAAGCTAACAATGTAGCTATGGCTGAACTTTTCCTACTTTAGCATATAACATTTGCTCACTCACTCCTAATTTTCACCGGTTGCAGAACGGCTGCGGAACGGCTCTGGAACGGCGGCGGAGTCATTAGGTTTCCATTAAAGTCAATGTGTGTATTTCCACTGACTGCGGAACGGCTGCGTTCCGACTCCGTCCCAGCTCCAGTGATCCGCAGCCCTCCGGAGCAGATACGCAGAGCTTCTATTTTTGGCAGATGCCGGAGAGCTCCGCAGCAATTCAGTAAAATTCAGATTGTGCGGGACAGGAAATCGAGCACAGAAACAAAATAAAAATCCGGCTCATTTTCAAAATAAAATACACCGTGCTCACGGCGGATCATATTTCCCTGCACTACACCTTGAAAACACAGCTCAGAGTAGTTTCCCCTCTACTCCTCTGGATGGAAACAAACTGGTGGTGGTTTTGTGGTTCTATTCTACGTGAATTCGCGAGATCTCATGGGTCCTCGTGACATCAGCTGTCAGTCATGGCCGCAGCTGCTCCACAACAAATCTGGACCTAGTGGGTATTGACGGATGGCGGAGCACGGAGCCGTTCCACATTCGTTCCGCAACCGGTGGAAATTAGTACCTGTGAACCACAATCCCAAACTGGCAGTTTGATTTTCTGTGTACTGAATTGTTTCCCTAAAGTAAACTTCTTTGACTTTTATGCACATCATGTCTTTTTATAAATATTAGTTTTTCTAAAATTATACTTAAAAAAAAAATCCCAGTATATCGCCTTACGCACAGTATCGAAATATATTGCGATATATTGAATCGTGACCCATGTATTGTGATACGTATCATATCGCCAGATTCTTGCCAATACACAGCCCCTACTCTCAATTAGTTTTTCTTAATGTATTGGTAAATTCTTTGGAGTATATAAAGTCAGAAAAAGTTAACAAGTTGACATCCTCAAATAGCTTTCTTGGTCAGACCAACAGCCTGTTTACAACCCAAAAACATTCCTAAACATGGACATGGAGCCGAGAGAAGCGTCGAGGACCACACCACGTTGCCATTAATCAATTAGCAATACTGCTGCTGATTACTTTTCTATCATTTAACTTATCCAGTAATTGACTCGTCGTTTTCAGATCTAAAGGCTCTCTAACAAAAAATAAAAACACATTTTAAATTTCTGTTAAATTAGTAAATGTGATACAGCGGCATGGTCATCGGTCCAGCAGAAAGCCACGGAGTCAGCAAAAACAAAGAGCTTCAAACAACGTGTTAGTGCTAACTAGCAGTAAAGAAATATATTGTTTAGCCTACTTTTCTTTTATCATGCGACATTGCATTGCAAAGCAGATGAACTCTCCAAACATTTTTTCTTTCAAACATTTTTCTTTCAAATGTTAGAACATCTCAATAGTCATATCATTAAGTATCAAATGCATCCGTGCCTAATGACTGAGTTCATCTGGGTATCACAGTGTGGCATTATGCACAGGAACACCTACATTTCCTGGGGAATAATGGCTCTTTATTGTTCCAAAAACGTGGCGATGAGGCAAAAATGTGTGAAAATGAAGCCAGCCAAGCTGTGGAACAAAGGAGATCTTGATAATGAATGGACCAAGTGCAGCCAATCAAATTAATGAGAGCCTACCAAAGACTCAGCTCTGGCCAAACATAAATGTGGAAAAGCATTAAAGTGTGAGAAGCTTTGTGTAGCACTGCTGTAGAGCAACCCTGAGCAGTTTGTGTTAGAGCAGCTGGAGCAAGACTAAGCATCATTAAGAGCACTTGTCATGTCAGAGAACAGGACCACTGGGCTTTGTGGAAATCAGGTTTAGAACAGATGCAGCCCTGACATGACTTTCTGAAGGTTACCTCGAATCTGATCTCAATATGCAATACTTGACTTAACCAGGCTTCAAAATCAAAATTAGCACCATCTACCAGCCAAATGACAGTCTATTGAATGGCTGGTAGAATTTGAACATTCCCTAGCCATGGGGCTGTCGAACAAAAAAGTTAATGTGAACCCTGGACTTAACGAATACTATTATTTTTAGTCATAGTTTTATTATCTGTATTGGTACTATAACTATATATATATATATATATATATATATATATATATATATATATATATATATATATACATATATGCATACACTTTATTTAATCAGGAAATCACATTGAGATGAAGATTTAATGTACAAGTGAGACCTGAGTACAAAAATGAAAAATCAAACAACAACAAAATACAATCAAATGAAAATAGGAAAGTTTTAAATATCAAGACAGCAGTATGCAGGCTTAATTGGATAAAACATGTATAAAATGATTTCATACAAATAAGTTAAGAATGCAAAAATGCAAAAACCCATTTATAAAAAAGTGCATTTTAAAATGACATTGATGCAATTGCAATTGCCACTGTTCATCATACCAACTGCTATAATTATTATGAATCATATTTCTCCATATCTATATATCTGTATCAGTGTCTCTGTGTCCGACCGGCAGCATCAGATGCCCGCCCACCAAGATCCTGGTTCTGTCTGAGGTTTCTCCCTAAAAGGAAGTTTTTCCTCACCACTGTCGCACCAAATGCTTGCTCTTGGGGGTGGGGGGGAATTGTTGGGTCTTTGTAAATTATAGAGTGTGGTCTAGACCTACTAATCTGTAAAGTGTCGTGAGATAACTCCTGTTGTGATTTGAAACTAATAAATTGAATTTATATTCATTAAAACCACGCTGACAAATCAAGTGATTTTAATTTAAACTAAAAATCACTCATACATCTAACCTAATATCTGTGTACTAGAGGTTTCCTCAGCTTTCAACCAACTTTCAAAGTCTTTAATAAGGAGAACGATAGGAGCAAGCTCAATTACTTCAATACTGGCATGTTTTGAAATATATTTACTATGTAATTATGTGACATCAGTTTCTAGGTGAGCAGTAACCTTGGTATCTGCTCTCTGACATCCAGTGGTCAATGCTGTGGTGTTGTGTTATTTTTCCATCTGAATGGGGTCATTCAGCCTTAGTTTTTTTTAAAAGCTCTCTACAATGTTGATGCTAAGTACAGCTAAGTGATTAATGCTGTGGTTTTGGTCACCATTTCCATATTCTTTGCTGGTATGTACTACTTGACCTTTTTAAGAGCTTCTTCAAATGTGAAACCTGAAGACAACCAGAATTCTAACAACGCATCTGCAAATCGCATGATCAAATGATGATCAGTTTAGACAGATTTTTGTTCAGTTTTCAGGGTCTTGGCTTGGGCAACCATCCTGAGATGATGCCTTCAAACAGTTTGAGCTAACACTGTGCTCAGGTGTGTCTGTAGATAGCTCTGCATCAGCCAGCACAGAGTGATGCAGGGCTGCATGTGCCAACGCTGTCAGGTAACTTAATGAAGATGTTAATTCCTTTGCTGAGTGACTTGTTTGTTAATGTGCTCTGGCCAAGGGCACAGCAGTGTGTAGCATTAGCATTCCTCTCTTTCTTTAGGCTTCCTCATGAATAACTCGGGCTGTTAAAATTGCCCGCATTTACATCTCATTTTACACAAGCGTAGCACAGTGACTGCGCCTGGCTCGGCTTGGTTACGCAAGCCGGCCTTTTCCCTCCTCATTGTGGCGTGTGTTATCACAGAGATTCAGGTTCCACGCATCACAAAGCATCTCACTCCTCCGTTCTGAGCACTGTGGTTATCATGAAGGAGAGCACAGCATCAAACACATCATATTATGTTCCCAAAGCTTTGCACTAGGAAAACAACAGGAGCCTGAGAAGAGCTTTTCAGCGCTCTGCCACATGATGTTTGTACTAAAAGACGCTTCACAAAAGGATTCTATCATAGCATGTTCTCTCAGAGTCAGCCCAGAATACCCTGCCCAGCGCTGATCCTGCAGAGATGTGGGCGCCTGGATCAGGGCTGGCTGTGCGGGGGGGGGGCGCACAATAGTGTGTATGGCAGTTCCGCTAGGCCGCCCACTAATTGAGAAGTCGCTCAGGGGTTCAGCGCAGGCCTCACAGCTCTGCCTATAGCATCCAAGTAACGGCTGTAAGTGGGGCTGACACCAACCAATCAGCATGTTGAAATCCTGTTTTCCACAGTGCCCCCCCACACACCCCCCACACACCCCCCCCCACCCACACACACACACACAAACACACACACCACTCACTGTTCTAACAGCTGCAGCCAGCACCAGTCTCCTCTCCTACTTGATCTCCATAAAGGCGTCATTAAGCGGGGGGGGGGGCAGAAAGCCTGGCTTAAGCCCACCTCGTCTACACACACCAACACACTAACTGCTCACAGTAACAGCTCTGGCTCAGCATACAGGTCTTTCTATTTATTCTGAAATAAAAAGCAGCGGGCCTGCAGCGAAAAGTTGAGACAGACTCAAGTTTTGGAGAAACGCAACCCAGCGTCACATAACGGAGATCAGACTTGTCGGAGTGGTTTGAGGTGGTGTGAGAGTCCCGTAGAGGAAACAGTACCATCTCTGCCTCTATCTCTGCCACAAGAAAGATTTAAAAACACCAAACACAAGCTCTGAACTGCCCGGGAGTTTGTGGAACAGCTGACTGTTTCCTGCTACAACAAAGCACTCGCTGTGTCTCGCTCCTTTCCTTTTCTTTCTCTCTCTCTCCTGTGAAATGAAGCTGCCTTCAAGTGCGGTCAGAAATGTCAAAATCTATAAATGACTTGATGGAAAACAGTAATTATCCACAATACAGTGGACATGGCCTCACTGCTGCAAAGGGACATGCACTTGTCTTTTCTGTCTCTGGACATATTCTAATCCACAACTAATGAAATACTAATCCACTTACTATTGAGGCTTCAGCCCACAGCCATCACTGGAACACCGCACCAGCCAGCCTCAGCTGATCCCAGAGCAACCAGCCCTCAGCTGATCCCAGAGCAACCAGCCCAGCCCTCAGCTGATCCCAGAGCAGCCAGCCCTCAGCTGATCCCAGAGCAACCAGCCCAGCCCTCAGCTGATCCCAGAGCAGCCAGCCCTCAGCTGATCCCAGAGCAACCAGCCCAGCCCTCAGCTGATCCCAGAGCAGCCAGCCCTCAGCTGATCCCAGAGCAACCAGCCCAGCCCTCAGCTGATCCCAGAGCAGCCAGCCCTCAGCTGATCCCAGAGCAGCGGAGGCCTCAGCTCTACATCTACAGCTTGCTGGATCCTCACAGAGCTGCTAACACACACGCAGAAGTTAAAGGTCACACCAGATGGGGAGTGTTTGACTAACGTATATCTCCCTTCTCTGCTCCAACCTCCTAACTCCTACCTCCTCTGCTCCTAAATCCTGCCATATTAGTCATGCATGGCCGCATTTGATCCCGCACGCCACAACACATGCTTTTGTCATTTGGAGCAATTCAGCATCAATAGTTGAAAACCAAAATGTGTGCAGGTCCACAGGGAGAACGTTGAGTCCCTCCACCACACTAAACCTTCCAGAAGGGAGGGGCATTTATTTAGCTTTTGGACCATGAGAGTGTGATTGTATACAGGCTGGAAACTGTGGATGATTCCCAAACACAGAGCCCTGAAACCAAACGTATCCAATGCCAAAGGCTGTGGGCTCTTATCATCCTCTCACATGCCTGCAGAAGAGAGGTGGCAGCCAAACCTGTGGCAGCGCTGCAGCCAGCATGGGACCGCACACACTCCTCACAAACACAGAGCTGTAGACATGACAGCCAATCACAGCTCAGAGTTCAGCAGGGAGGCGACGGGATCACACTATGGACACCCAGCCCTCTAATCTGTCCTCTTTTGTCATTCCTTAATCATTTGAAAACCTAACATTGGTCCCAGAGTTTGAAAAGGTTCTAAATACCCAGGATGCATTTGTCCTCAGTATGGTGCCTTGGAAATTGGGTGTGTTTACTCTGTCCAAAGGTTTTAAAAATTGTTTTTAGACTGACAATTTAATCCAGTTTGATTGTTTAAAAATATATATAAACGTTAAGTAAAATATAATAAAGGGAATAAAGTTTAAAGAATTTAAGTCATGGAAGCTTCAAAACATTTCAGTAAATCCATTTTTGGGCCTTGATTACCTCACTTTCCTGCACTACGTATGTTGTTTGCATATCTGTGTATTTTTATACTCATGTGTAATGATCAAGCATATTTCTATTTGTTTCTATTACACTTTTTTTTTTAAATTCTAATCTTAAACAAACAAATCTTACTCATTCTCGTCTCATATTTCTTTATTTCATTTCTTCATTTTGCGCCAAAGAAATGATGAATTGGTTAAACTCTAGGGCTGCAACTAATGATTATTTTCATAGTCGATTAATCTGTCGATGATTTTCTCGATTAATTGATAGTAGTTATTTGATCTATAAAAATGTCAAAACATGGTGAAAAATGTGGATCAGTGTTTCCCAAAGCCTAAGAGGACGTCCTCAAATGTCTTGTTTTGTCCAAAACTCAAAGATATTCAGTTTACTGTCACAGGAGAGAAGAAACTAGAAGATAATCACATTTAACAAGCTGGAATTTGTTTTTAATAAAAAAATGACTCAAACGATTGATCGATTATCAAAATAGTTGGCGATTAATTTAATAGTTGACAACTAATCGATTAATCGATTCATCGTTGCACCTCTATTAAACTCGGATTCTTACTCTGCTAAATAATATTGCCGTGAAGTGAGGGGAAAAAAAAATCTTTTCTCAATTGTAAATCGACTTAAGAGGAAATTGAAGGTGAGGATTCTGGAGGTTAACCATGGCCACAGACAGAACACAATCACTTCAAATACACGTTCCCTCAACCATTCTAACTGAAGTCTCAAACATTTTGCTTCTTGTCTATCAAAGAACTTCCCGCATAGCAGATTAAAAACGGGCAATACTTGAGACCCAAACCTCTCGTTAATCTGTAAAGCCTGCTGGATCATTGCCTGAGAGGAAAAGGAAGGAGGGCGAGTCATTAATATATGCATGGAAATGACCTGCGGCAGTCCCCATAAAGAGGGTCCTGCAAAGGTCAAATAGCCTCCAAACTGCAGTAGAGTTTAATTAAAAAGACAAAGAAGAGCATCATTTCGGAGAGGACGGGCACAATTACTGCTCGCTGAGGGAAGCTGGGCTCAGGCTCGTTCAGAAGGCCGTGTTCCCCTTCCCATAAGGCATGGCGCCATCTTCCCATCCCTTTGATGTCAATATAGAGCATTTATTAGGGCCATAAAGGTTAATCTGGAAGGAGAGAGGATATCAAATAGTCGGGATGAGGAGAGAAATCCACACAAGCTACCACTGTGGAGGGGGAGTTACATTCAGCCTGTGGCGGTAATGGAGTTACCAACATCAACTTCTACACTGGGAGAAATGAAATGAAAACCTTGAAAACAATTGAATGCTGACACTTAGGCGCCCGTGACCAGAGTGGGCTACAGCGGGTTTCAGACATTTAAAAGGCTTGATTTGCTTGAATGGATTTAACGCAATATGAGTCAATATTCATTAGAAAGAGGTCTGCGTGGTCAGAGGGGTTCCTGACTGGGACGGCCACATGATTTACAATATTACAAAGCAGCAGGAGATGATGGATGTGTTCAATTGCACGAAGTAACTGACTCAATGAATTTTTCATTACCCTGGTTGATGTGTTTGGGACACTGAATTAGATAAGGCCAGTGATGAAAGCCAGAGCTGCGGCTGTGTACAGGAGGATCTCAGCACTCGGAAACACTAGGCTGTCCATGGGGACTGGTAGGCTAACCTACACTATCAGGACTGAGACAAGGCTCATGGTAACACTGAATTAGCCTCATGTTAACACTCAGAAAAGACGGGCTATTGTTCTTGTGTCTCCGGGAAGTAAAGATGGTGGGCAAAAGTATGCTTTAAGGATACTGACGTTGCTTCTATTGGACTCCCTCCAAATTGTAGACTTGGATTAAGAGACACACCAAATTGTTGGAAATGTAAGACAGAGGACGGCCAATTACTTCATGTCCTATGGTCCTGTGATAAGGTCCAGGAATTTTGGACCAGGATACATGATAACCTAAGTCAGATTGCAGAGACCCAGGTTCCATTCAGCCCAAGATTATTTGTTCTGGGAGATGGGTCAATCCTAAGCGGGATGGATAAGCACATAAGAAGCAGGGTCCAGACTAGTTTAATGATAGCCAGACAGATTATTCTGAAAGTATGGAGGAACGAAGGGGTTCCTACAATCAAAGAATGGGGGTAGTACCTAAGCTCAGTGGAGGGCTCCTAGGATGCCATGTACTGGGGATAGACATATGCGTGCCTTGTCTTACATTTTGTATTGGGAAGTCAAGGAGGTGGGGGGGGGGGTTCAGCTGAGGAGGTGATGTGTCCATGTCGTGAGTTGTATGTTTTGTGTTAAAAATAAAATAAAATGTTAATCATTAAAAAAAAGGATACTGACATCACTCAAGAGAAGTGTGAATGATCAGGCAGGAAACACGAGCGGTCACATGATCAGACAGTTTGGAATCAAACCAGCATTTCATGGAGATGATCTAAAGCACTGAGGAAGTCAAAGTGAAAGGGAGATCACCTGTAAAGTTGCCAGGCATCCCTCAGTACACAGCAGAAGCAGAATGTTTGCCTGACCTTTGTTAATAAACTGTCTGGTTGTGTGACTGCTTCTATTTCTTCCAGTTGGTTTCACTATTTCACTTGGTGAGAACAATGTTTACAGTACAGTCATCACTGATAGAAATGATGGGAATAACTACCAAAATAAAACTTGGTTTGAACTGGGATTTGTGTCATCTGTAGTCTGGGAAAACCCTGACGAATAGGGTTGGGTACCGAAACCCGGTTCCACTATGGATCCGGTTCCTATGCAAACGGTAGTATTCGGACCGGATTAGAACGCAAATTTCGGTTCCTCATTTTGGTTCCGACTGAAATATTTTCCCTCTGTCGCTCCAGACAGCGGCAGACGCTTTTTTCTTTCTCCCTTTTACGCCGAGTGGTGCACGTGCCCGCTCGCGACTCGCGGTGTGAAGCGCGTGTCCGCGCTATTCCCCCGACGTGCACTCTACAATCACAGCTGATAGACGGCTTTTTGTACACGCTCCGAAACGGACGTAAAAATATCACCCTTTCTCTGTAGTCTACCGTTAGCTAGCTATCGTAAATGTAGGCTACTTTTAAAATAGCATATTTTCCCTCTGGGCTCACCAAAACGGACGTAAAGGCATATTAACCATTCACTGAACGTGATCGCTAGTAAACATATTACACTCTGCTAGTCTATCGTTCAGGACAAGACCCTGTAGTCTGGTGGTGGGGGACTCTGCCCTTTCAAACTCCTCCCTGTGTGTCCAGGCCTCTTGGACACCACCTGAGAGAGGTTTCTCCTGTGCAGGACCTGCCATAAGTCAGGAGGGGTGTAGTATCTCACCAGAGAAGCAAATATGGTAATTTTTCTGCAAAAGAACTGCTAAAGTTTGAAGCTGGTTGGCATACCAACTCAACAACATTTATTTAGTTCTTACTTGTTAATAGTGTAACTGGTATTTGTTAAATTATTGTAGTTATGTGTTAGGTGTTGTAATTTCCCCTTGCGGGATTAATAAAGTATACATTATTATTATTAGGTGACTTAGGTTTACTTATTATATATTTAAGTACTTTAAAACGTTAATATATTGTTAAATTTAAATAATTTTCAATTTTAAAAAAACTCCATAAAAAAAGCCTTTCTTTGATGTCATTTTTCAGTTTTTCAAGAATCGGTTTAGGAATCGGTTAGGAATCGGAATCGTTTTAAAAGTACCGGTTTGGCATCGGAATCGTAAAAATCCAAACAGTACCCAACCCTACTGACGAACCTCCGGTAAATTTGAGATTTGCTCTGCAAGTCCGTCTGACCAAGAGCCCATTCAAGCCCATTTCCAATTTTTCCAAATCGAGGCACCAATCACAACCGTTGAGGCGGGCTTTACATGATGACGATAGCGCAGCGACGGCGAGCAGCTTTTTGTTTACATTCAACATGACGGCCACCGCACCGAAGCGCAGTAACCCATTGATGCCGTTGCCACTGCTACATCGCCCGGATCATGATTGGTTGAAGGACTATCCAATTGTGTACAGAGGCATTTGAGCGGCGTCCGTTGGTGACGCCTCTTTAGAAAAGGGCTGTGAATGAACCTTCCCCAGACCCACTCTCAGTTACAACTGAGAAGGATCTGCTGTCAACCAGGCTATGTCATCCGACCATCAATTAACATTCATGTCATGTCTGTGACGTCGGACGGTTCGCCGTCCATTAATACCTGACAATGGACACCTCGTCGGGCATTGAGCCTTACTTATATGACATTGTGTCACTGAAACTAATTTGTGACTAAGTCACACACTTTAAAAAGTGAGAGCAATTGAATGACAGAAATATAATTGGATTTGGACATGAGTTATCCAGCTGCTCTGTTACCCCTAACCTGAGACTCTTCAATCAAGGTGTGTTTTCAATCCAACAATCTGATATGGGTACAAATATTTATTTAAAATGGTGTTTTAGGACAGAGAGCAAAGCAAATTCTAAATCTATTTGCACAACATATGAACCTATTACATTGTGATGCGCAAAGTCTCGGAATGAGCTTTTTTTTTTTACTCAAATGAAAACATTTTCAATGCATGTAGATCTCTCTGTGCACTGACTTTATATAATGTGCATACAGCATCACAGTAATGATACAAAGAACATTTTGAGGTAGATTTGCCCTGACGTTTCCCTTTGTATCGTCATCATTACTACACAGATACCTCTAAGGGAGAAGACGTAACCTGCTGGCAGCTCTGCTAAAGCTGTGTGATCTGAAAGCTTGGAGCCTCAGAACTCTTCCAGGAATATGTGGCTGTGAGGAATCAGCAACGACTGGCACAAAGTGAAGGCTGCACACACACAGTCCACTATACTGCCCAACCATTGGACCAAAGGCCTGATGTCATCGCCAGCTCAGAACCTCTGCTCACCCTCGCCAGCAAGAGAACCCAAACTGATCACTGATAGTCACCCATAGAGTGGACCTTGACATCCAAAAACCAGAAAACCAACCAGTACAATAATATTTGTCTAATTAAATCAAGCTAATTGCCAGCACTATGCATATCTGATGTTATAGAGGCAGTTGTTGCTGGATGTTAGTTCGGTGCATAGAGGAATTTTTGGCGGCCCCCAAAGAGGTTTTAGCCAGCACCATAGGAAAATCACCAGCACCAAAATGGTAAGAGCTGAGAATAAAATTCAAATCCTCTCTAAATGTGTTTAAGAGCAATTTACCAAACAACAGTTGAACAAGCAGAACATAAACCTGAATATGAGAGCTAACCTCAGTTTTATCGGCCAGCTGTAACGGACTATCCCGGTGATTTATATAAATATGATTATTGTTTTTCTTAATCAGTTTTGTTAATTGGGTTACATTTACTCAAGCATGATATATATTGTTTATCAAATTGTCAGAAATAACAGGAAAATGCAAAGATTTCTGTCAAATAAAGTAACCCAGACTTGTTTCTTTTACGCGGACCGATCATGCTTACTGCCGTAGGTAGCCCCCCCCCAAAGGCCCATGCAGAGTCAGGAAAAATCCTGTTAGATTCAATCACTGTGTTTTCCAGTAAAATAATCATAAAATATGACAGTGGTGTTACAAGACACTTACTCCATTCAAATTGAATCCCTATAACTTCTCAAATACAGTAGTGAGACCATGCCATTTTTATGACTGCTGTTAGGCTACTTACTGTCAGTGAACCCCAACCCTTTCTGCACATATGTTTCACGTTAAAATGGGCACAATCCCTTCCATTGGTATTCTTTCAATGTGAACCATCTGCAGAGCCGGTTGAGTTCCATTGACAGTAGATTAGAGGCATGAAAAAACAAATGGCAGAGCAGAATCTTTAGCTTCTTTAAGTTAGTAGTTGTTATTACCATCTGGTTTTTAATATTTCAGCTACATAAAAGGTCCTCATCCTGCAGCACGGGGTCAACAAACAAAATTCAATTATGTTTTCGGTTGGGTTTGTCCGCTTGGTTGGTTTGTCTGTCTGTCAGCAGGATTAGAGAAAAAAACCACTGGCCTGATCTTCCTGACACTTTTGTTAACATTGCAAGATTTGTGCTACGTTTAAGTGGCGTCAGAATAATCGGAAAAAATGAGTTCCCAACTGGTAAAATTCACACTGCATTAACCTGAAAATTTGTACATACAGTATCTTTTGTGGCTTTGTACCAGTTTTTTACTTTCTATTTGAATAAAACTGCACTGCACAGATGTAGATCAGTCTTACCAAATTATCCTATTTTCATAATTAATACATATGTCTTATTTTCCTGGGTCAAATTAAGCCTTCTTTGTCACTGCTTTTTAGTCATGTTATAATCATGGCCATCTACTAAAAGGGAAGTCATAGTAAGAGTTAACTTAAAGAAGTTAGAACTTTCTTAGCTGCTTGTGATATTTTAAGAGTCACTATCATTAAATTTGACTATTTCAGACAAAATCATAAGAAATGTGAAGGTGCACCATGCAAGAGATACATACATCGTAAAAAAAAAACTGAATATTAAAAAGGTACTTGAATGAATAGAAAGGGAAGGCAAACATTCAGTTCTTTTACCTCTGTTTCCTAAACTTCAGGAAGCTATACCTTTAAGTGAAATCATATGTGAAAACAAAGACTCTTTTGTACACAAAAGTGTTCATTCATTACACAGTATGTGGTTCCATCTCTGCTCTGGGTACGCACCGAGCTGTTTGATTCTCAGGGATCGAAGAGTTAACAGAATGAATAATCACTGTAAGAGCCTGAACCATCGGACTCTCCTCTCACTGACCGTGTGCTCCCCAAAACCAACAGGACGTTGTAATGCAGCGATGTTAGGCCTTTACGCAGAGGCACAGACAGTAAATATGAAGCTGTAGGTCTGATAGCTACATGGTGAGAATCAGCCCATTCCATTCCTCAGCACAGATCAGATCACATCATGACATAATAGACCACGCAGTGAACCTTGACCCCACCAAAAACCCATTTCATTTGGAGAGATGGAGGGGTGAATCGTGCCGTACTGTCGAGGACGTTAAGCTAGATTTGTGATGCATGCAAACTGAGAGAGGCTTAACCCTCCTGTTGTCCTCGGGTCAAATCTGACCCATTTTCAAAAAGTTTCTATATCAGAAATGCGGGTTTCTTTCTACCAAATTTTAAAACAAAATAACGTGGATGGTTCCATACGACGCTCTTCAAAAGTTAAATAAATGATCAATTCACTACTTTCACTGAATTTGGGTGTTTTGTTCAATTTTATAGCATGTAAAGAAAAAATGATAATAGAACGTTGAAACACATAGGAAAAAATTGTAAAAAAAAAAAAAAACACCGAAAAACGGACAAAAAAAACTTCGAAAAAAGTGACAAAAGTGTCGAAAAAGACAACCAAAACGTTTTTAAATTTTTTAACATTTTGACCCAGAAAAACTGGTCGACGGGGAAGACAACACAAGGGTTAAATAAAACCTGGAATCACTGGAATTGTTGGGTCCTTGTAAATTATGTATATTATATATGAGTGTGGTCTAGACCTACTCTATCTGTAAAGTGTCCTGAGATTATGATTTGACTATAAATACAATTGAATTGAATTGAATTGAAAAGGTTAGTGGGAGGAAACTGCAGTCCCATATTCCCCTCTGCTAAAAGAAATCTGAAAGATACAGCAACATGTGGAATTCATATATATATATATATATATATATACTCTATGAATCATGCTGTAAAGCACTTTCAGGGTGCAAAACACTGTCCTGCTTTAGACTGTATTTACTCCTAACTGCTGACATTTAGACCGTGCTCTCAAACCTTAATCACAGCCACTGAATGTTCCCTGGAACTAGACGGGGCTGCTGCAGCTGAATGTAGGGGCTGCACGATGTGAGGAAACTATCTAACTGCGATTATTTTGACTGATATTGCAATTGCGATATGATTCACGATATTGAAGGGAATGATCATGTTTGTATCATTATTCTCATTTTAAATCTTACAAATGATTGAATAAAATGATTATAGTGGGATTAATGCAAGGATCTGTACCAAACAAAGTGTGTTTTCTTTAGTCTGTAGGATAGGATTTGTCTCTGCAGCACCACAATACTTCAGTCAGAATGGTTTGACACAGATTTTGCCTTTAACAAATATTGCGCCCCTCTGTGATTTGGACAATGCACTAGTCCATATTGTGATTTCGATAAAATTGCGATTAATTGTGCAGCCCTAGCTGAATGGCTATAAAACCCCAGAAATTCCACTAACTAGAGATGTCCCATAATTTGACTGCTGATTAGCATTTCTCCCATTTTCATCTCTGCCCCCCCCCCCCTGCCATCAGAAGTTTAACGACAAAGCAGGGTGCAGAGAAAGAGACCTATTCATATTCTAATACCTTCAGCTCAGTGGTAAAGGTATTCTTAAAAGCGCCAGGTGGTGACATCTTAATTTTTCACGGCTGAAAAATGTGGCTGTGCGGCTCCCTCCCGCGCATTATTCTTGCTTTAAGCAGCGTGTCTCCTCCGGGGAAGAGGGGCGGGGGGGGGGGGTGGTGGGGTGGTGGTATTGTTTTACAACACACCCAGCTGCGGCCTACTTGCCTTGCCCGCGGTTCTTTTCAAGGAGTTGTCTTGGGTGACCCCTCTCTCTGGCAGTTATTAATAATAACACGTGCCGGGGAATCGTTCACCTTGTAGCGCTGTGGCCGCCTCGCTGCTGCGTCTCTGTGTCTGGCCTCATACAGAGGAGTCTCCAGGGGAGGGGGGGGAGAGGAGAAGGGTGTGGGGGGGGGGGGAAGCTATAGGAAGCCAGAGCCAGAAACACACAAAGGACATCAAACAAAGTTTCCCCCTTGTATGTAATTAGAATCAGGTAATCATCTAAAGTGATAGAGAGCCTGATTAGCAGCATCAAAGAAGGCCAAATGAGTGTGTGTGTGTGTGTGTGTGTGTGTGTGTGTGTGTGTGTGTGTGCATTCTCTACCTATGAGTCCCATTAGGAGCTGAGCAGGAGAGCCTGAGTGTTCTATTGTAATGAGAAGCAGCGGAGACAGGATTCAATCTGGGGTCTGAATGAACCGACACATTCCAGGCTAATTCTCCCCCTCAAGTGCTCAAGTGATTCCAGAAAAAAAAACGATGGCTGCGTCTGAGGCCACAAAAAGGATTTTGTCCTGAGCGGAATCTCTGCGCCAAAAAAGGAACCTCTGCATACCAGTTTTAATACTAAACCTCATGAGCCATTTAGCATGATAGTGACTTCAATAAATGGGAAATCAAGGAGCTAAAGCCTGTTGGTCTGCCAGTTTGGTACTGACTTGACTTTCAGATCTAAACTGCAGTTAACAGAGCACTGTTCTGTCACGCCAAAGAAAAACTAAAATGTGGCCAAGCACAAGGACAGAGTAAGTAATGATGGTGGCATTCACTGACACAGCAGGTCCTGTAACCTTTTAGAGAGCCACATCCTTCAAAAAAACAAACCCTCCCCATTCTCCTCTAACAACAAAAAAAAACCAAAACAATTACAGCACAGGTGCAGACATGGGAGAGACAGGCTGAAGACATTATATTCTATTGTTGGTTGGTCATAGCCTGACGTCGTCATGCTCACATTCTAGTCAGAATATGAGTCTGATACCGCTCCATTGGGCTGTGATTATGGGGCGTGTTTCAACCGAACCAGGAAAGAAAATGCCTCTGCACTCAATTGGATAGACCTACAACCAATCAGAGCAACGGAGACAGACGTCACAGAAGCTGCAAGTCCAAGGCAGGCTTCGACAGAGGTGGCAGTTTCCGTGTCGTGCGGACGGGTGTGGCAATGTGTATACATACGTGATCGTGGTTCTCTGTTCCTCTTTTAAAATTAATGCGCTGTTGATATCTTCTATAACAGACACGATGGAGGAATCTACACATCTCAATTCTCCAGCGACAGCCATCTTTGTTGTAAACAAATTCAACCCAAGCGCTCTTTGTTGACGTGGTTGATTACGTTACTGTTGATCATCTGTCCATCATCGTATAAACCCCGCCCTGACAATATGATTGGTCTGCACAGCTCTGGTTCGAGCATAGTTGCTCCACAACAGCTCAAGTCCAGACCAAACTTCCTGACCTCAAATGTTGTGGGCGGGGCTAAGTTCAGCTGGCATCCAAGCTAGGTTGGTCATCATTTTATATTAATAACTGCCTACTTACTGTTTTTGGCTTGCTTAAATCAAGGTGTTACGTCAAGTCCAAACCAGTTTTGTAACTGACATTGTCATTTACAAATACAGGAAACGCCATGTCACGACCAAGCATCCACTTTTAAACTGTCAGAGCTCCCACAGAGTCAACGTCAATCACATGAGGAGGACTTTTCTTTTTAGTGGTCTGAGTTTTAACTTGGTCTCGAGACTGTTTGGACTTGACCCCCATTTGACTTCATCTCCAAACGGTCTCGTCTCAGACTCAACTTAGTGGTCCTGGTTGTAAGTGCTTAGTTTCATGGCGTTCCGGTTGGTATGCTGCTCACGCTTAGCCTGGATGCCAGCCGAACTTAGCCCCGCCCACAACATTTGAGGTCGGGAAGTTCGGTCTGGACTTGATCCGTTGTGGAGCATCTATGCTCGAACCAGAGCTGTTTGGACCAATCAAATTGTCAGGGTGGGGTTTATATGATGATGGACAGATGATCAACAGTAACGGAATCAACCACATCACCAAAGAGCGCTTGGGTTGAATTTGTTTACAACAAAGGTGGCTGCCGCTGGAGAATTGAGATGTATGCCTGTATGCCTCTATATGATTCACAATATTGAAGGGAATGATCATTTTTGTATTATTATTCTCATTTTCATTGAAAATTACTAAACAATAAAAATGTAAATGATGATAGTGTGATTTTTGCGAGGATCTGTACCAAACAGAGATTTTTTCTTTAGTCTGTAGGATAGGATTTGATTCTCCAGCACCACAATATTTGATTCAGAAAGGTTGGACACATATATTGCCTTTAACAAATATTGCGCCCCCCCTGCGATTTGGGTATTGCACTAGTCCATATTGTGATTTCGATAAAATTGCGATTAATTGTGCAGCCCTAGTCTCCTGCAGAAAAATGGGACACGCTGCACATCTACCTCCCTTGCTTCATAATCATCCAATATGAACACTATTTCTCGGAATAGGGGGCAAGCTTTATGGGAAAACACATACACCATTGTAACAGGCTTTAAAAAGGGTCAGCAGTGATGTGAAGTATTACTGTCTGTCCTCTGACTGCAGCCTGAGCAGCGTCGCTAAAGACAGGAAGCTGTGGTGTCAGTGACCAGCGGCCGGCTCACCGTGTCCCGGTACCCTTCACCGTTAGTCGGGAGAAGAGCTGAACATCTGCGCTAGTCATTAGAGGAAGAGGAGCTGGCCTGAATCTTTCAGCCTGCAGAGAATCAGGGAGGAGAGAGCTGATGACAAACTACAGCAGCTTCCTGCAGATCTCCCAGGAGCTCGGCTACCCTCCGCCTAGTGGGACGCTGTGCTCTGGCTACTCTAAGATCCCGGGCCTGCAGCTCTTTGTGGGGCTGTTTGCAATCCATCGCTGCCATAACAATGAGAGATGGAGCCAGGAGTCCAGTGTGCTCTGTGTGATTTGGGTAGCTGTATCTTTAGCCTGATATTCACACTGAATGGCCATTTCATTACCACTCCATTATTCAGTCTGACACGGATCACTCTTTTGCTGCTGTCTCTATCTCTTTTGTGGGGGAGATTTTATTTTGCATAACCAATCAATACGCTTGATGGTGTTTTAAGCCCCCAACATCTCCTTCCAGGCAGTGCTGCAACCATTGACTTCAAGGCACCTAACCCTAACCATAACCTTAACCCTAACCATTGCCTAATCCTAGTTCCTTCCAGGAAGCGCTGCCTGGAAGGAGACGTTGGGGGCTTAAAACACCGATAAACAATCAATACTGAGTGATGTGCCCCGCTGCTCCTACATCATTATCAGTAAAGCTACATTAGCCAGTGTACAGTTAGCAACAGTCATTCCTTAAATATGCAGCTTCTGTGTCATGTTATCAGTCTCCTCAAAACTCCACAGCTGGCAGTTTTTATCCATGTTGTGGTCCAACTATGGAACACACATATATACACATATATACACAGACAGAAGAGTGGTGAGTTATGCTGCAGGAGTGCTTTAACAAGGTGCTATGGATATTTCCATATTATTGTTATAAAAACTTGTTATCAACTTTGTATCTGTGCAAACTATAACCCTTCTACAGCCACCTTACAGCGAGTGAGTGTCTGATACGGCAACACGCCCTCATACTAAAGTGACAGAACACCTCGATTGTCAAGACTCCCAAACAACATGTATGACCATTAACGCATAGACATTATTATCGCGACACGGTGGATGCTTTAAACCGTTACCCATGACCACGGTGGAATTCTTAATCATGTCAGGTGCCGTTTCAAACACGTAGTTAATGTAGTGAAGCGGAAGTAGTTAAGTTTAAGCAACAAAAACACTTAAAGCAACAGTAAAGAAATTTTCCCGCTTCGGTCCTCCTACAGGTTGGAAGCGGAATTGTCTCATTACGTGTCATTCGAACTATAAATCCGCTAGCCTGGTCCTACCAGACTCTGGTACATTTCATTTGTACAGAGAGTCTGGCCTCTCTCCATTGACAAGTGTTAACTTCCTTGAAGAGAGGTACTCTGTTGAAGTTTAAAACTATTGGATCTGCCCAGAGCCACTCTGGATCTGCCATAACCAATCGCTAACGTTTGGTCATGACGTATGTCATGCGCATGTGCAACAAGAGGGGAGACCGACAACAACTATCGGCTTATATTTAGCATTAGCATCGCTAGCGTTAGCCTTAGCGAACTCCTTCACCACTAACGGAGCGAGCTGGAAAATCAAACTTTTCCCGAACCCTGTGGGGAGGAGGGCCACAACATCATGGCCACCAACACAACTCAGCAAAGATTGTTCTTGCTCAGGCTTTAACTTCTGGATATTCAGCAGCGTTGCTGTCACAACGGACCGAATGGCTTCGCTCGCATCTTTCTAGTGCACGACCTCAACGTCATCGTTCTCCTGCGGTCCTTTGCTGCGTGTCATCCCCCATCTCTCTCGCACCTTTCCTGTCACTATCAAATAAAGGGAAAAGCCCCCACAAAAATAATCTTCAAAAAAAACGAATAAGTCACGTAAAACTACTAAAATAAGGAAGTAACGGGACGTCATTGCATCATGGACTCAACTCAGCTGAGTGTTCACATGGGACACCAACCCCGGGCTCCTGAGTCAAAGTCCTGTGTTTGTTTGATGATAATTACTTCAGCCACATTATGATACATATGTTATGAGCTGCTTGCACAATTGACCTGTATGGCCTTTTTCTGGGTGAGAACGGTCTGGATGCTCACAAGATACTCAGATCCGGGCTGGATCTTTTTCAGTGTTTAGACTGGATGTGAATTTACTTGGGCACCCATGCGCATTACGTGTTTCAATTTTAGCAAGTAATGTCTTATCTTGAGGCGTTTGGACTCCAAATCATTCAGGTACAGAGAGAACAACAAAGGAAGAGGGGTAACAGAAAGTACTGGAGTTCCTGGTGAGTTCTAAGATCAGTCGGAGACTAAGTGCTTACAAGCACACACAAAAAGACTACACACACACACACACACACACACACACACACACACACACTGGCTACATCTGTACATAACTGCACTCAACTGCCTTAAACACTTCATTTCAATGTCTGAGCTAAGAAAACTATATTTTGCTACTTTGTGAGTAATCACACACCGAACTGTTTTTTATTAAAGGTGTGACACGTGTTCATAAGGAAGAATGTATCTAAATGAGATTTCTGAAAAGAATAGATGAGTTTCAGACAGCCGGAGCCGTTCCTCCTCTCTCCCTGCCGGTCCCTGGAGATAAAGCTTGACTCGATGTCACAGTCACGCCCGACGCCGACATACAAACTGACAACGAGTCACAAGCCCGATGTGAGATGAAAGAAGATACATTTTCAGTTACATTTACATACATGGTTATACAAGGTGGCCGTACACTGCAAAGTTGATTCTGAAGGAGGGGGAAAAAATGTAAGTTATTACATGTTGGTTATCTCTCACTGATAGCTTTCCAAAACGTTAATAAATCCAGCCATGTTGACGGCTCTGAGTTTGCTTGCATTTACAATCTTAGTAAAACCACTGTAGAGGAAAATTGAAGTTGGATTAAAAAAAATGAATGAATAGATAGATAAATAAATAAGTGTTCTCCTGGTGCTGTCTTTAAAATGGATGCCTGGAATTTACAGTTTTCCATTAACTGATGCCCAACAGCTTTTTCACGCCTGCAGCTGGCCTTGGAGTGTGTGTGTGTGTGTGTGTGTGTGTGTGTGTGTGTGTGTGTGCATGTGCGTGTGTGTGTGTGTGTTGGCACTCAGCAGGCCGCTGTACTGCAGTCTTCATTTTCTCTGCGTTTTCTAACTTAAATGTGTCAGTCTGTGTGCTCTCCTCCCTCCTCTGGCCTTTCAAACATTATCGCTGTGTGCTGTGGAAATCACACATCAGCATAAACAGTGGTGTCGCACTGTTACCACTATCATCAATGGAAGCTCTGCTCTCAAAGGGATCATTTGTTGATAAAATGTTCATGCTGCATTTCTCCATATTCGGAGAGCAAAGCACAAATCAAGCCCTAGGAGATAATACCTGTAATTATGTTTGCAGTCGCAGGTTTATGAAGGGATGGCTTGGTTACACAGACACGCATACACACTCCTCTCTGTACATCATATTTGATCACACAGGGACTGCTGAAACTACTTTTTTTTTTCTCCCCGTATGTTTTTTTTTTTTCCTCCGTTGTTTGTGCATGTGTTGTGATAAAGGATTATTATTTCTCTGCGTGTGGGATCACATGGCTCATGGTTGTAGACCCCTGAAGAATTATATTAAGCCTGGTTATGTCAGGCCTAATAACATGCCACCCTGCTAAGCAGAAAAGGATTGACTTGGAGAAGGGAGTGGGGGTGTATAATGAAGGCCCAACTAATTTACTGTTAAAGCCAACGGAATATAATAATGGACTAAATGTGTAGTCATGCTTATTTTTTCCTCTCCTGTTGCTAACCTGTGCTGACAGATGAGATAAACACAAGTAGAAATAATATAGATTTGATGTTGCTTTTTGAGTAAGGGTATTTGTGTGTGTGTGTGTGTGTGTGTGTGTGTGTGACATTGTATTGCTTTGTGATGCTGCTGCCATTGATTGGCTCCGTGATGGAGCCTGGCTTTCTTTGTTGCTCTGCAGATCAGATGTGGACGACTGCCGTTTCTATATTTGCCATTCATTAGCCGGCAGTGAGGAGATGTCAGAGCGCATCCACGCGCAGGCCACTTGTGTGATAGCGAGCGTCAAATCAATTCAGTCACCTTGAACTTTGAAGATGAAAGAATAACATGTTGGAATTGGTCTTCCTGCACGCCTGCTCACAAACCCTGCTCCTGAATGCATCGGTTTTGGAAAACAATGGATTCCTTCACAACATTTAGTGACACAGTAGCCACCAGTAAGACCAGTGAACAGTGGGCTGTGTACTCACAGCCGTAAGTCCGTCTCTCAATAAGCCCTTTGGTTCCTACTAAAGACGGTTGTTTTTTCTTTAAGAACAGTTAAAACAGCTAGTCATGGAAGTTTTTAGCAAACGCTACTCAAACAGGAGGAAATGGTGCCTTTGTTGAGAACTATTTTCAGTGGCGGATGAATACACATTTGGGGCAGCAGGACGTGTATGTTTGATTGAGTCAAATTAAACTTCAGTGTGTGTGTGTTCACATGTCATTGGCTTGTGGAAAATGAGCAACTAATCACAATCTGCAACACAACAATTATTACCCAGCATTCTACTAAACCGGTGAAAGTCACTCTGAATACAAACATCAGAAGGGCTTACTTAATGTTAGCCCAGTTAGCTTTCTTAATGTTAGCCCAGTCTCACTGTAGCCCAGTTAGCTGTCCTAACGTTAGCCCAGTCTCACTGTAGCCCAGTTAGCCGTCCTAATATTAGCCCAGTCTCAATGTAGCCCAGTTAGCCTTTCTAATATTAGCCCAGTCTCACTGTAGCCCAGTTAGTTTTCCTAATGTTAGCCCAGTCTCACTGTAGCCCAGTTAGTTTTCCTAATGTTAGCCCAGTCTCACTGTAGCACAGTTAGCTTTCCTAATGTTAGCCCAGTCTTACAGTAGCAGTTAGCTTTCCTAATGTTAGCCCACTCTCATTGTAGCACAGTAAAGCTGTGTTACGTAGGGAAAAAAAATATCAATAAATATAATATAAATAAAGATGAGATTGCACTCAGGACGGGCAGATAGGCAGTATTTATTTACGCTAACTATTCAACAACACTTCGAACAGAGACTCCTCCACTTTATTCCAAAGCAACATACATTTTACACGCACACGTGCACAAAGACACACACACACACACACACACACACACACACACACACAAACATACACACCAGAGAGACACCAACCTGGATGACCCGAGCTACCCTGTGAGCCACATGCGCTGCTGCTTCACGCTCACTCATTTCAGTCATCTTTTACTATGTTAAAGGTACGTAAAACAGGGAGATGGAAACACTTTACTAAATAATAATAATAATAATAAAAAAGTGTCTCAAATGATTTTCCAACATTTCACCCTAACATTAACCCCCTAACCCTAACCCTTTTCACATTATATGTAAATGTTCTGTAATTTATTTTCTAAAAACCAGGTCAACAAAATCTACATACTGATTCATATTGGAAATAATTTCACCTCTTATTCACGTCCTTTTTTAAATTGTTTTTAAAAGGCACAATAATACATTTTGAGCACACAAACACTGTAGATTTACTCCCATGTATTACTAAAGAGTTTTGTTAAAGATGCAGAAACTACATGTGGGTTTGGTACTGAGTCTGCCCTGTGATCACGGATTGGACCTTACCAACTCGACTGCTTATGTCCAATAACGGAAAAACACTGATAAACTATAATGCCAAACTCCAAAACACACTGTACTGCAAATGAAAAGGATCTACAAGTCTGTTTCTGTGAATTAAAGAAATGATTCAGTCTTTTTCAGAATAAACAGGTGAGTGAACTCTATTACAGCAAATAAATCCAATCTAGATAAAAACAACAAAATATATGAATTAATCCTATCAGTCAATATAATGCTGATGTTCCACTGCCTGGAAGGTTTACGCT
Organism: Sander lucioperca; assembly: GCF_008315115.2. Lineage (NCBI taxonomy): Eukaryota > Metazoa > Chordata > Actinopteri > Perciformes > Percidae > Sander > Sander lucioperca. The sequence continues at coordinate 469,044 of NC_050192.1, read as the reverse complement.
GCAACCGGTTCTCTCTGTCAGTCAGAGGATCATGGTGCAAAGAGAGCCATCTCCATACAGGAAACACATTATTATATTATTATTATAAGAGAATAATTAACCCTTGAACCCTTTACTGTCAGAAAGGTTAGTGACATGGCTGGACTGGAGCGGACACGTGAGTAAATTTTGCACTTTATCATTTGTCACCTGTGATATTAATTATGATGCTAACAGTTTCACTTAAAAAAAAAAACAAGCTGCCATATTTTAAAGTTGGACCTTTTTAAGAAAAACCTAATTTACATGTACATAATCCATTATAAAAATCTAGATGGTCTTCATTTTCAAACAGCCCTGGTTATCTTAAACTTTCTGTTTTCCTTGACCCGTTTTCAAAGTTTCTATAGCAGAAATTTGGGTTTCTTTCCACCAAATTGTCCCGAATAACATGGATGGTACCATACAACGCTCTTCACAAGTCAAATTAAGGATCAGATCTCTACTTTCATTGAATTGTGGGTGTTGTATTCAACTTCATAGCATTATCCTGACTAAATGTTTGACGTATCTGTGATTATCCGTTACCTTCATTCCTCTGATCTTAACCATTAGTCCAAATCATTCATCATATCTGCTTTTTTCTTACACAAAAATTCGGTATAATTTCATACAAATGAAAAATAGTGCCAAAAACATTGATATAAGCAAGCAAAACGTGAAAAAAAGCATCAAAAAGGTAAAAAAAAACATCTAAAAGAGTGTTAATTTTGACCCGGGAGGACAACATAAGGATTAAAAAAAGGTGCCATAACAACCATATTTGAAGCTAATTTGAGATAAATAGAAACAAAACAAATATAATCAAAGAAGAAAAACAATAAATGAAAAGAACACAATAAAAAGATAACAAAATATACCTAAGTCTAACTAATTAAAAACTTGAGTGCCATACCATAATTTACAGGTCAAATATGCAGCTTTTCTAATAGCTGGGTCGTGACAAATTGTGAGGCCTTAAAACGAGGTCCCAGGCCAAAAGCAAACGCCTTCCTGTGAATACAAACGCACTGTGCCACCCTGTACACACTGGCACACCGAGCCGTATCTGGATAGGATGAACACACAGTCTCTCTTACCGTAGGTAGTCTCTCCGGCACAAGATGAGGTTGGCTTTGGTGTAGAGCGTGGAGCCCACCTCGCCCAGCCGGCAGTCACAGCAGGCACACTTGAGGCAGTCCTCGTGCCAGTACTTATCCAGGGCCTTCAGCAGGTAGCGGTCCTTGATCTTCCGGTTGCAGCCGGCACAGCCTTTTGGCTTGGTGTCCGGCTGGACGGAGAGCATTTGTATACCTGACGGAGAAGCACAGAGAGAGGCTTCAAACACTCAGCGCCCTGACCGAGGAGGACAACCAAAGAAACACAGCAAGACATGTACGTCATGTAGAACTTTGTTTTGAAGATTTTGGTTGACAGGAAAAGTGAAATGATGACAGATAAAGAGGGTGTCACTTGTCTTCATTGTGCTCCTCGACCTCTGAGCAGCAGCGCTGGTAAAAGTACAATATTCATGTATTTAATACACCTTTAAAATAACACTCAAATGAAATAAGACACGTGAAAAAAAGCATTCATAATTATTTCATTCATATATTTCTTCATTGTCAAATAACAGATTTTAACCCTTGTGTTGTCCTTGTGTTTTCAATGTTTTTTTAATATCAGAAAAACAAATTGCCCAAAAATAACATGGGTGCATGGATGTACGTTGTATGGAACCCATACAACATTCTTCACAGGTAAAATTAATGATTACTTTCATTGCATTTTGGGTGTTTAATTAAATGTTATAGCATTTGGAAGAAAAAAAAAAGTTGGAATGGTTTCAAAACAGTATCCTGACTAAACTTTGACATAAACCAGTCTGTGATCCACTCAGCATCCTCTGATCTTAACTATTGGTCAAAATAATTCATAATTTCTGCTTTGTTTAAACTCAAAAATTAGTTATAATATGTGAATGTAATCTTTTTGTCACTTGTGTGTACAAAACACTGATTATAATCTGTAACTGTGAGGTTCAAGCCATGTTACTGTATATGCAGGGCCAGGAGCAGAGCTGGGTGTTTTTAGGGACAAATTCAATCAAAGGTTAGTAAGCAGACTCTGCAGACGTTCCTTGGCTGTGCAATGCGGTGCAAACAAATACACAAAATGTAATGTGTAAGTTGTGATGAGAAAACAAGTTTTAAAGAATCACCTTTTTCAGGTTTAAATGGCAATGGCATTCAGAAGTCCCAGTTTATCTAAAAAAAAACTACACTAAGTGTACTTAAAATGAAGTCCAGCGTACTGAAGGGTACTTAACATTAAGTGCACACTTATTTAAAAATGACGTGTAGTAAAAAAACGCCAGTGTGCTGTTGAAGTAGTGCAATGCAATGCACAAAGGAAAAGGAGTTAGTTAGTAGTACGGATTGGACACGCACACACACACACACACACACACACACACACACACACACACACACACCACTTTTAATGGAAACTAGTTTGAGGAGCCCCCTGCATTTCAGTGTTCCTCCCAGGAAACAGACATGCAGTGTTGTTATGTAACACTGCTATAAATGTATTTGATTATTTAAAAAAGATGTAACAAAAACCTGATGTAGCAGCAGAGATGAAGAGGCTGTTGTAGTCCCAGCACTGTAAAATACTGTAAAACAGCTGAAGATGCAGTGATGCAGCCCCCCCCCACACACACACACACACACACACACACACACACAAAGCCACAGTTTCACATTTCTTCAGGACACTTTTTCACATTGACCTCCTCTGTGTTTGAAGGGGCGTGGCTACAGGCAGTGGCCTGCATTGTTTGGCCTGAGCTGACTGAGGAGAGCCTTTGTTGGCCCATCGGGGGCGGGAGGGGGGCAATGTGGCTTCACACCAGGCTGGAATTAGTATTCTCCTACCATTCCCTGAGGAGAGGCACACCCCCACTCCCCTTTGTCCCCCATTCACCACACACACACACACACACACACACACACGGACACACACTTAATAACTCTTAGTTTCAGCTTTAGTCATTTGAAAAACTGCTGTAAACTTCCTCTTCTCCATGTTAGTGGACACATGTCGCTGTAGTTCTGAGACATTTCAGAGTGATGGAAGCATTGTCTGAGCACTGAAGGACGCTGCGGTCTCTGGACTCTCTTCCTCGCTGGAAGCCAGTCAGTGGTTTGCATTAACTTCACTACAGCCAGGCTGCGTACACAAAGTTGAAAGGTTGAGCCATCCCAGTGCAGATCCAGCCATCTGTGGTCACTGTGTGTCAGAGCACACTGATGTAAACAGTGTGCGCACACACACACACACACACACACACACACACACACACAACCTGATGTTCACTGGGATGGACTATCAAGTTTCAAGTTTGCAACTTGTGGTCTAATCTTAACTAGTGGTTACTTTGGAAGTTAAGCAGGAGAAACCCTTTTGTTGTCTAACTATGACTGAGAGGAAACAGTCCTGTGTTGCATTAAACGGGCTTAGAGCATTTGAAATCCTGTCACTATACTCATAACCATAATTTCCCCTCGCCTCACACACATTCTATACCTAGCCTACAGACCAATATATATTTTACTGTAAATCATTTGCAAAGACAGTGAGAAACAGGTTGTGGTGGTTGTGGGCTCGGCTCGGCCACCGGCGGAGCGCGCGCTGCCCCTGTCCAGCCTCGTTAACACTACAAAGTCCCCGCGACTCATTAGCAAACCAAAAGAAGGAAGAGGTTTTTACTGTGCAATCAACCCGGGAGAAGGGGAGAAGCATGGCAGGAATGTGAGCGCTCCGAGGGGAAGTGCAGAACAAAAGCTCCATGTTCCATAAAGGGAAAGAGAGCCAGCTGCCCGGAGCCCTGGTGCGGGCGGTGTGTGTGTGTGTGTGTGTGTGTGTGTGTGTGTGTGTGTGTGTGTGTGTGTACCCTGTCATTGTGGAGCTCGCGCTGCGGCCGCCAGCTGCGCGTCCTCGGCCGCATGTCTCCCCCTGTGAGCCGCTGTAGCGGCTAGAGGCTGACGGACAACAGCCTGCTATTACACACGCTGACATTTCACCCGATCACTTTAATTACTGTTGCCATGGCAGCGGAGTGCTTGCTAAAGGCCAATAACGGATTTAACACACAGACCCAATCTGCCATGCAGCTCCACACACACACACACACACACACACACACACACATCCTAGCAGCGGTAACAGCTCTCTGTACAGCGGGGCTAAAAGCAGCTCGGATCCACCGCTAACACTAAACACACATGAAACGGGCCGTTCATAAAGTCAGCTCTTACCGAAACTTTTCTCCCTTTTCTGCATTTGTTGAAGCGCTGAAGCAGCCGAAGCACCACCATGCAACCCGGAGCCGCCTGGTCCGGAGAGCCGCCGTCTGCGGGAGGCTGGCAGCGGGCTTTGTTAGCCTACAGCGGGGACAATCCGACACGGAGCCCGGGGAGGAGGAAGGAGAAGCAGGGGGACGCTGCGGAGCGGCTCCGTTCCTGCCGTCGGCCAGAGCTCGGTTACTAATAGTCAGCACGACAAAGAGATGCTTCCCCTCCGCCGCACACAGCCCGTCTGATCCGCCTGTCCACGGACACGGAGGCTCGCGCTCACTGCACGCTGCTTCCTAATCAGCGCTTTGACGTAGCAAGCAGCGGGCATCACCGGCCAACAGTAGCTACACACTCACACAGCTGGATTCACATCTCACATCTCACAGGCCTGCACCCAAGCACATTGGCATTCATTTCAGCTTGGATGGAATGATGAACATTTAAGATGATTGTTGGAACATGTAGGCTAAATGAGTGTCTTGTCTCAGCTCTCTCACCTTTCTCAACAAGTGAAGCAGAAGTGTGAAGTGCTAAGTCTCTGTCCCTCTGGCCACTAAAAGTTCACCAAACTGGCATTGCGCTGATCTTCAGGATGGACAGAACGAGCTCCACGTGGATCCGAGGAGAGTACCCAGCTACAGGTGTTGAGCCGCCCGCCGTGCAGCCTGCGGAGCGCGCGGAGAGCGCGCGGAGAGCGTGCGGAGAGCGTGCGGAAAGCGTTCGGAGAGCGTGCGGAGCCGGTGCAGCAGCGGGAGAAGTCACACAGCCCGGTCCCTCACCGCTGAGACATTACACCGCCACGATAAGGTCATTCACTTATTCACTTATTACCAGCCGCTCCACTATATGACGGAGAAAGCATCGCGTGCGCGCCCCCGGAACGCCCATTTCTTCCCAACGTCCTTCAATTCTGGAGCCGGGGTGCGCGCAGACGCGCGGCGCTCATTCTATTCTAGAGCCAGAAACACAGGTAGCCTAGGTCTGTCCACAGGACACCTTGTGTCTTCAGGGACACATTATTGGGTCTGGAAAACAGCAGTTTCTTCGGACACCTGACTGACATGTCCTTCACCAACCAGACTCATTCAGGTGTAGTTTACCAAAGGTCCAGAGAGAGTTCAACATGTTGTTGTGTTAGATTAAACCAGGCTGCTCAGGACTGTATCACTACTGAATGTCCCTCTAAAGGATTCTCTGTGGCCAGAAGAGTACAAAGACTGAACATCACCATTCCCTGTGTTGTTGGTTATGTGGTGTGTTTTCATTCGGCTCAGTGACAGACTAGTCTGAGAAAAGAATAAAGAGGAAGCAAATCTAATATGGACAATGAAATCAATCCTGATTCCTCTCAGTGGCATTCATTCTCCATCAAGGCGTCATTTGTGGCAGCCTCTCTCCACACTCTTTCTTTCAACCCTTCCTGTAAGGATTCTTTGGCCTGTTATTGCACCAGCTCCACATGTTAGGGCACCTCACGCCTCCACACAGGGCTCCAAACACACAGCCTGACAGGTTTAAGTTATTCCCTTAAATATTCTGTTAGGGAGGGGGGAGCGCGCGGGGAGGGAGGGGGGGGGGGGCTGTGGGAGGAGGAGATGCAAGTCAATAGTTGGCATGCGGCTCCAGCCTAAAATGCAGCGATAATGAGATGGGTCATAAAATGCTCTCTGCGCCATTATGAGTGATGAGAAGCATTAAAGCTGACAGCGTATTACCTGCCAGTAATTAGCTTTTGTCATGGATTGAATTATTTCAAGGCGGCCTATCTTGGTAATCATGCAATTTTCTGCAGAGTGTGTGTAGTGTGTGTATAGAGTGTGTGTGTGTGTGTAGAGTGTGTAAGGCTGCCACCTCTCTCCCAGTGCCCTTCTGTTCTGTGCATGGGAGATGGAGACAGAAAGCAGCGGTGGAGGGTGGAGGATGGAGGAGATGCCAATGGAAGCACGCACCCCCATTATTTTATATAGCTACCCATCACATGTGCGCACACGGACAGAGGAGACGCTTGTTCTGTCTGTGCCTGACCCCAGCCCCGCCTCACAACAACAAATCAAATGAGAGCACCAAACCCCGACAGCACATCCTCAGCACCGGCGGCCGCTCCGTTACAGCAGCAGCCACTCTGATGAGCAGAGGGTTTTGGTGCTCTGCCCTCAGCAGCTGCATGCTGCCTGTGTCTATGTCTCGTTGCGGAGCTCGCGGACTCTTTGCGCGCAGGTTGCTTTGCGGAAAGCCAGAAACACGCAGAGGAGTGAACACAGCCTACCTTTAAATTACAGCCAGGGATGCCCAGAACCTCTTCTCAGGGTCGCTGCAGCGGCGTTTCTCTTTCTCTGTTCTCTTGACTGAAGTGTCCACAAGGCAACTTTCTCACAGCAACTCCAGACTGTGTAAAGAAAACTTGGCGACAAGAGTTGGAACAGTTGGTTCTCTGCCCAGTTGTTGGGATGTCAAATCACACTGAACCTAAACTCTGCTTTCCCACGGCTTTGAGCGTCCCGGCTCCCCTGTCTGTCTGTCTGTCTGTCTTTCTGTTTTTCTGTCTGTCTATTTGTGTGTGTCTCTCTGGTTCTCTGGCAGGAAAACGCTGCAGAGAGTGGAGCCTCCTCTCTATTTAAGCCCCTCCACCAGGTCCCCAGTCAGCAGCACACTCCAGCTCATCCAAGAAGCTGACAAGCACCGTTAGGGAAGCCAGCGCATGTTGCTCTAATGGACCTCATTAAGCTCTACTTACAGATGTTCTCTTAACATAATTGATCTGCAGCGAGTTGAGAGGACGGCAACCTATTCCCCAGCCCCCAATTATGGCCCGGTAATTAGATCCCCAACTTCCAGTTCTCCACATTCACCCTTCTAACATTCCGAAATATCAAAGTATCTCTTTCTCTCAAAGCGACCGCCCCCCCACCACCTTACCCCCATGTCTCCTCCCCCTCCCACCCACAAGACACTATTGACAGTCAGATCTGCTAACCTTTGTAGTGGAGCCAGACTTAGCAGTGCTACTCACTCCAATTGACAGAGCTCACTCACTCTTCTATTCCTCCTTCCTCTCTCCTTGCCTTTTTTACCCGTTGGGAGACACACAGAGAGAGAGAGAGAGAGAGAGAGAGAGAGAGAGAGAGAGAGAGAGAGAGAGAGAGAGAGAGAGAGAGAAAGTCAGAGTGAGTAGCACAGATGGAGAAACAAAGAGAGGAAGGGGGAAAGAAGTAAGTTAGCGCTTACCATAAAGGGTTGTAATGATAATATCTGTCAGGGGAGAATCTTTTTTTCCATAGTGTTTTTTTTATTTTTATCTTAAATAATTCTTCTGATGGCAACTTTGAACACACAGAGAGAGAGAGAGAGAGAGAGAGAGAGAGAGAGAGAGAGAGGAGTGAGGAGTGATAGTGCAGCTTTTATAATGCCAATCAGTGCCACTCCTATCACCCATCTAATTAGCCAGAGTGCTAAAACAGAAAGCACTGGGGAAATGATAATGTCATGCTTTTGCATGTTCAAAAGAAGACAATTTTCACTCTGACGTATAAAAAAACTATTTGTGACGGGGTGTAATCAAGTGTTTTCTGAGAAAGCCGTGTTGGATAAAATGTTCCCAGATCTTTATGTTGTCACACTTGTTTTCAGATCATTTTTCTGGATGCATGACCCAGATTGAAATGTTCCTTTGTGTGTGTGTGTGTGTGTGTGTGTGTGTGTGTGTGTGTGCGTGTGCGTGTGTGCGTGTGTGTGTGACTGGAGGAAAGATTTTCTTCAGGTGTGATGGTGGTGACAGTACATGAGTGTATGCATTATCAGCAAACACAGGTCTTTACATTGTTTTCGTCTGGTCCAGTAGTTTAGATCTGGTGATATTCTATATTGTCCTATTGTCAATAAACAACTAATGTATGTACTACCAAGTGTTGTCTGTGTCAAGGTTTAAGGTTATTTATTAGTCATGTGCACAACAATAACAGAAGTTATTGCAGATTGGCAATGGAAGTCTTCGGCCTGGGACACAATTCAACAATGCTCAAATTTGCACTCAAAAGAAAAACACAAGCAAAATATATTGCAGTTAAGATATATTAACAAATCAAATATAAATGAAGTAATATAATTGTATAGTATTTGTATAGACAGGATTGCAAATGAATAAAACTGAGTGTAAAATGGAATGTAGTAATCTGCATATCTATATGCATGAGAAGAATATATATATATATATATACTGTATATATATATATATATATATATATATATATACTTAAACTCAGAATATATAAAACTTAAAGCTCAGACTATATATATATATAGTCTGAGCTTTAAGTTTGGCATGGACCTCCCCAGTAACCCTGAGCGCCTCTGATAGGGGAATGTCCGTACAGTGTCCTTGGTATGATGTCATCGATGCATTTGCCGATGTAGCCAATGTGTATGAAAGCACTCTGTCCTGCTGAAGCAGTGTTGTAGAGCTGAGTCTGATTGGTTGCACCAGTGCTGAGGGGTCCGTGTCACCGATGGGTCACGTTTGAGTTTCTGCCTATAGCAAGGCAGAGGCAGAAATGAGAGGTAGGCGGGGGAGGGCCTTATATCCATCTCAGAAAGGAGTATAAACATGGAGGAGTGACTTTCCTCAGGTTGGCGCTGTTAACATTCTTCGGTAGGATTGGGTATCAAGAACCGGTTCCAACATGGAATTGTTTCAAAAATTACGATTCCAATAGCCTAGAAATCTAGACCACCCTAGCGGCAGCAAATGTAATTTGCAGCCAGGGTCGTCTAGCAACTCTCCCTTGGCTTGCGAGCTGGATAAGCCAAACTCTAGTCAGGCCAATCACATCGTGTATAGAGTCGGTGGGCGGGCTTAACATAATGACGGCAGAGTTGCGACGGTTCCGCGTGAATTCCCTGCTACTTGAAAACAAAGAAGATGGCTGCTGCTGCTGGTGAACAGCTGTCTTTGGAATCGGTTTTGGCCACGACTCTGGAAGACTTGGAGTTCAGCTTTTCTTTGAGAAAAGAACAAAGAACGGCACTGAAGTCATTCTGAAAAAAGGAAGATGTGTTCGGAGTTTTGCTGACCGGATACGGCAAAAGTTTAATCTATCAACTAGCGTTACTCTGGTTGGTTGTGGAGCTATCCTATTGCGTGCAGAGGGAATTTGAAAGCCCGTTGATCCCGCCCCTCGGATTGAGCCCTGCCAATGGTGAGTTCCCAGACCCAACATCTGAATATGGGTCTGGCTTGTCAGGCTACAATTCCAATGGAATCCTTTCTTTATTGGAATCGTTTGGAATCCGATCGTAACACAAGTTTTGGTTTCCGTAGTGACCACCATACTTCCAGGCGCTTGTTGTGTTGCAGCCATGGAGCGCAGTAAGCAGCGCTCCAGTGTGGCTTTGTTTTACATTGAAAAAGCCCGGTAAAACAGTAAATCACCATTTAATCAAAATAAACAGCTCGTTTGGGGGCGAGGGGTCCAGCCAGCCGGATCTATATGCTTCCTCTGGGTCACACAGCTCCACTGTTTTCCAAAAACTATTGAAACTCATCAGTGAGCCACACTGTTGCACTCAGGGACATGTTCCTCATCACCATCAACACACACACCCTGTACTTTATTCTGACACAATCCCAAACACACAACATCCTGCTGCCACAAATACTCACTAGAGCAACAAATGTGGATTCATCCACCGCTGAAAATATTATATATATATATATATATATATATATATATTAGGGCAGTCAAAATGAACGTGTTAATAACGATTAAAACGCAAATTCCTTTTAACGGCACTAATTTTTTAAAAGGCGCAATTAAAGCACGCATGTTCTGTGGAGTTAACCCTAACCCTTCTGTATGGCTTCAGAGGTCAAACCTTATCCTGAATCACAAAAAAAAGGCTCTTTTAAGAGCCACACGCTTCATCTAAAGAGAGACTTCCCAGTCCGAGTAACTTCAACTTAGACCGAGTAACTTCATTACTTAGATTTTTGAACAAATTCAATGACAAAGAATCCAAATTCCTTGAGCATAAATGGAGAAAGAAAAGGGTCCAGATGGTTCTCTCCTCAAGACTAAAGTTGTCTGCATGTACTGTGGATGTGAACTGAGTTACAACTGGAGTATGTCCAGTCTCAAACACAACTTGACCATTAAAAACTTAAAAAACATATTTTTTAAAGTGCATTTAGAACAGATAAATGTGCAAATAATTTGCGATTAATCGCGAGTTAACTATGGATACCACACGATTTATCGCGATTAAATATTTTAATTGATTGACAGCCCTAATTTATTTATTTTAATACTGCACGTTTACAAGTACATCCGAGTATTTTAAATTTGCTATTAATCGTGATTAATCACAGCCCATGACTGCAATTCCCCCAACAAATGATGCACTATTTCCTCCTGTTTGAGTAACGTAGGATAAAAACTACAGTCGCCAACAGGAAGGAAATTGGGAAATAATGGAGCGATAAAAAATATATGAATATATTATGTATGTACCTATATATATATATATATATATATATATATATATATATATATATATATATATATATATATATATATATATATATAAGAACATCCACAACAACTGCTGGAGCTACTCCAACATGAAAAACACTAAAGGCCCTATTTTAACAATCTAAGCGCACGGTGTGAAGCGCCTGGCGCAGGTCCGTTTAGGGCATGTACGAATCCACTTTTGCTAGTTTGATGGCAGACAAAAAGGGTCCATGTGCTGGGCGCATGGTTCAAAAGGGTTGTACTTAGTGTCTTAATTAATTCTCTTTCGCAACTTTCACATTCTCGCACGCCATCTTTTTTGTCTCCCTCCGGCTCTCTCCAAACAACTTCCTTCTCGCAGGATTAGTCCGAGGTCAACAGGAAATCAAACTCTTCCAGGGTCGTGTCAGGATGTTAACTCTAGATTTGCAGAAACTCTCACGAAACTCTCTTCAGACTACCCTGAAGCCTGCGAGGTCAATGCTTAACCTCAACCACCTGGACACTGGGGTTACCATCAAGATCTGACCTTCCAGCTCTTTCATTCTCTGAAGTAAACAAGAATTATTATAAAGATTTTTAGGGACTGAACAAGCCTATGAACATCTTGAAATAAATAATTAAATATATTAACAGTCGAGTAATATATGGATAGTTGAAGGATAAATCATATTTTAGATCAAAACATTTAAATAAATCTAATGAACATTAACATGAACTGAATAGGAGTTATGTATCTTATCAAAACTCACATATGTATGAAAAAAAATACTAATGTACTGATGTAGTGTGTTGTCTTTCCACATTGCTTTGTTGGGTTATGAACACAGAGTACTGAGTGGTTATTATTACAGGTCCAGCAGTCATAGAAGGACAGTATCAGCTGTAGCAAGGGTGTTTATTGAGATTTTTTCTTTTTAAAAGGTCACTGGAGAACTGGCTGGGGGCAGGTGGTGGCAGCTGAGGGCTGGCTGGCGTGGCAGAAGAAAGTTGGCTGTACTGAAGAATTACTTGAGCCGGAGAACACTGGAACACTGGAGACTGTACACATGGAAAAAACTGAGGTTAGTCCAGGAGTCAAAAATGCAGGGAAAAAAAAAACAACTACTAAACTTGAACTTTTAAGTTTGATTCCTTCTCCTCTTACTTGTGATTGGCTCGCCTGATGCAACAACAGCATGCATGCTGGTGGTTGCCATGACAACATGCTCATTGTAGAGCTGTGTTGGAATAGTATATTGTGTACAAACATTGATATATTTGCCTTATGTCCTCTCTGCACCTTATTCATTATGCAGTCCCACTGTAGTTGTCTTTGTATCCCTCCTTTTTAAGTGCATTTATATTGTATCGTGATTGTACTGTATCGTATTTTAATGTATTGTACTGTATTAATAGTAGTGTTTTATGTTGTAACTGTATTTAAGTACCTGGCTGTAAAGACACCTTAATTTCAACTATCTATCTATTTCAAACACACCAGGAAGGCTAGATCATAAGGAAACTTGGAATAAGGAGCCACTTCACTCTACCGATAGCAATGGGAAAATCTGGCAAAGGAGTGGAGTCGTGACCGGGCTTTTATGTGTGGAGTGATAACAAGATGAGTTTCCTGGTGTGCCTCATTAAGGTGTGGACACACCGGTCCGATAATCGGCCGTTGGACAGTCTGGCGAGATCAGTGACTCGAGTGTGTTCGGTGTGTTCCGTGCTGTCGTCCGTCCGAGGGGCCATCGGCCTTCATTTTGGCCGATTTGACATGTTGAATCGGCGGGGCGGGTACTGCCGGCAGTCGGACTCCAAAGACCCATCTGATTGGTATTGGTATGGAGTGCTAACCCGGAAACAGGAAGCGGAATGAGCGTGACTAGAGTCTCTCAAAATCTGACGAAAATCTTTTAAACTGACCTTTGTCGATCTGAAATGAAGACAGATTCAGCAACTGCACGGCCTATTTCTCTCTTAAAATGTTTTCAGAAACACGTTTCGGTGAACTATTTTAGTAAAATTATGAGATGTCAGTCTGTCTTTGAATTTCCGGAGAAACAAGACCCATGTGACACGTTCGTCCAATCAGCTGCCGGTTTTCATTTTTGGGCGACGATACAGCGCCGCCTGCTTCTCGTCACTTTGGTGTGTTCCGAGCCACTTTTTTGACCAATTTGGGGAGACTGATCAGCCCAACTGCCTTTTCTGCCGACGTTTGGCCATCGGCTCTGCGTGTCCACACCTTTAGAGAGACCCAGCTCAGCCAGCCACGCCCTCAGCCAGTCAGCTGCACCAACACTGCCAGGGAGAGAAACAGAAAGGGAATGGGGGAAAAAGAAACAAAAAACCCCACCACCAAACACTAAAAACAAACACCACCATGACAGCTGGTTCTCAAAACAATTCCTATATTTGCAGATACATTGAAGGATTAAAAAATGCTCTATGAGATAAGTAATAATGTGTGTCTCTTTAGCTGCTAAATGCTCTACGATAGGTTCTACCTGTGTGTCTGCAGTCTGGTGCAGGCCCGGGAGTGTACTGTGGATTTTAAAATAGTGATTTTAAAAATGCTAAACCCTTCCGTAGAGCTGAGAGGCATTACTGAGTGGGTGATATTCATCTGTGGGTGTGTGGACACATCTGACATCTGACTCAATGTAAAAAATATCTATTATGTCACAATATCAACACCACAAATACACCAAACCAAAAAGTCCAGCTTCATAATAATACAGAAATATAATCAGTTAAATGCACTGAAGGTATTAAAAGTACTCATTGTGCAGAATGTTTTATTAGCAAGTAATATCTGATTATTATTGATGTATTTAAAAGCAATCAATGTTGTGGTTCATCAAAGTTAAGCTACTTTATTGGGTAGTTTAATTTATGACAATGTACATAATTTAATATACTGATTACGAACAAATCTTTCATACCGATTCTTTTTTCTAGTCCAGTACCGACTGGGTCAGCTCGGTTACGTAGGCAGCCTGTTCTCATGAACCATACATTTGAAAAGCTAAGAAAAGATAAGCATTGTATTTCGTATGATTGTATAAGAACGCAGCTGGCCGTGCAGGGGGGTGGTCGGGGTGATGGGTGGGCGTTAACACACAGGACTTTCAAGCCAGGGAGGGGAGTTCGCTTCCCGCGCAAAACAAAAAACTTTCACCTAGGAAATGCGTGTCCCTTGGGAGTGTTTTAATACAAACCACCATATTTTTCCTAAACTTAAGTAGTCGTTTCGGTACCCTGGAAATCCAGAGTTCTCGGAAGAGCACAATTTGAATTAGCTTAGCGAGTCACTCTGGCATTCAGTAATGATGCTCATTAACTATGCCCTTGTAGCCGAGCTGCACCAATCACGTCGGTGTATCTGATATAGGCGGGCCAGAGGTGAGCTAAACAGATGGCGACAGTTTAATCTACCAGTTAGCTCCGCTGGTAGCTAAGCATGTGGGGCTCTAGATACGTCACCCCGTGTATTGTTGTGATTGGTCGTAGTGTTATCCAATTGCGTGCAGTGAGATTTTCAAATGCATGCTTGGTGCCGCCCCTCGAGTTGGGCCATTTTCATTTCTCAGTGCCAGACCCTTAATCTTTCGGATTTGGGTCTGGATTTCCAGGCTATTGTTTCGGTACTTTAACTTAACTTTCATCGCCGCATAACGCTCACTTTTTCTTGCCTAAACTTAACCGTAATCTCCACTGAAATGACCGGCAGCTCGCGGTGCTCTGTACCCGTCTCACAGTCACCTATTCTCGGGTAACTGAACCACCGACAACGACCGGCAGCTCGCGGTGCTCTGTACCCGGCTCACAGTCACCTATTCTCGTGTAACTGAACCACCGACAACGACCGGCAGCTCGCGGTGCTCTGTACCCGGCTCACAGTCACCTATTCTCGGGTAACTGAACCACCGACAACGGCCGGCAGCTCGCGGTGCTCTGTACCCGGCTCACAGTCACCTATTCTCGGGTAACTGAACCACCGACAACGACCGGCAGCTCGCGGTGCTCTGTACCCGGCTCGTAGTCACCTATTCTTGGGTAACTGAACCAACAACGGCCCACAGCTCGCGGTGCTCTGTACCTGGCTCAGGGTCACCTATTTTTGGGTAACTGAACCACAAACTACCGCCAACCTGACGAAGCACCATGCGGAGCACCGTAGCCGCGTCACAAAGCTCTGTAGCGGCTTAAACATCTAGCAACTGCCGCTCTGTAGCACGGAGCTCTGTAGCCGATGTCACGAGACCAGCCGGCGGTCTATCATACGAACCCGTTCATAAGAATGCGTTGGTAGAAAACAGCAGCCTGACGTGGACACAGGCTGTCTCTTTTATATCTTACCAAACCAAGTGACATTTGTATGAATGGAAGCAGTACAGCCTCTCAGGCCCTGTTTACACGTACATGTCTATATGTCCGAAAAAGGGAGACATTTCCCTTTGTATGTGCCCTTCGTTTACACACAAACAGAGAATTTGCCTCTGAAAACGAGTCTTTCTAAAACCTCCGACCAGAGTGGAGATTTTGGAAAACTTCGTTTGAACGTTTGCATGTAAACTGAGACAAACGGAGGTTTAGGCAGCCGAGGAAGAGAGGAAGAGAAGAGAGAGGAAATTATTCGTTGCTGTATTTTCAGGATTCTGATTGGCTAACGTGGGCTTGAGCTTCTCGTTACACTGCCACCTACAGGTCTGGCATGCTCTTGACGGCATTGACGGCATATATACACGGGTACATGTAAACGAACACTTTTCTGAAAACTGACAGCTGTGCACGATGTTATTTTTGAAAACAGAGAGGTTGAAATGTCCGTTTATGAAAATAGCCGGCCACGTGTAAACGTAGCATCAGTGCTGTGTGACAGTGAAGCAGCAGTGCAGGTGGGGACTGAGCGCTTGTAGACTGTTCACTACTACCATCCAAGACCCCTAAACTGATCTCTTGGCTGCTGCTGATACCAGCTCTCAGACATACATGCTGCCCTTAGTTGCAGTTGCAGTTAATTAATTTACAGGAACAGCTTCATGTTGCCTACAGCTTCATATTTTGGAAGGATGATGAAACATAAATTGCTGTACTGAAGTAGTAGTAGTATAAATATTCAAGATAAGTACAAGTAGCCTATCTGATAATGAAACTGGTCTTGTGTGAATGTAGTTTAAATATGTCCATCACTGGTTTTCACACGATAACAGTGAGATGACAATGCAAATCCATACAGGATGTGTGGTCAGTCACACTGAGCGTTCAGTTTGAGGTATAGTATTACATCATGTATTTCCTGTTGAAAACTTGAAGTTTCTGTTTTCATTGTTGGCTGTTCATCCTTTCTACCCACCTCTTTTCTTTCTCCAATTGATCACAAACACCTTGGAAATATGAAAAGTATGACATATGACTCACAGACAGCAGTGTTTAGAACAGCTGATGGAAAGCTTTAAACAACATGGCTGTAGGTTGAGGAATATTGATATTCATGATTACCAGATGATTACCAGATGTGAGTGGATTGTCCCATCAGTAACATTTCTGATGTCTGTCCTTCTAAGAGAATCTTCTTTGAGGGCTTTGACATTTACTAGAGGACACTCCAGTGTCCCCGTCCCTCCCACCCACCCACACACACACACACACACACACACACACACACACACGCACACACACACACACACCCTTTTCTCCCCCAGGGGGATATCCCAGGAGCCTGTCTCCACTAAGGACCAGCCTCTCCTCTCCTCTCCTCTCCTCTCCTCCTCTCCTCTCCTCTCCTCTCCTCCTCTTGTCTCCTCTCCTCTCCTTAAAGTCACACTCAGTAATTGCTGCCAGTATACGACCTTCAAGTGGGGTCAAGGGATACGTAATTTTAATGACAACTTTTCTTCTCCCCCGCAGGCCAATTTTGTCTTTTGGCAGAAAGAGAAGTGGCAGAGCTAAGTTCCAGAGCCATCTTTCCACACAAAATCACGAGAATCACCTTCTGTAATAGGTCAGAAGGGAGCCCTCCAAATCTAAAGAATAGCTGGGCCAAAGAGTATTGACCCTTCTTATTACTCCACTGAGAGTTAATGGAGATTACTTAATTCATTTAGTCAGAATATAAAAAGAGAACAGCAGCAGTCACAGAGCTGGGACTTTGGTAATAGGCAGTCTCATTCTCTCTGACTCTGGACAGGAAATAAAAGAGTGGCCTGTGGCAAGTGGAAGATGGAAACAGCAATCAAAGGGAAGCTACAGCTTTACCTTTTGGAAAAACTGGACATTCAACATTGTGAATCCACACACTGAGCCAGTTCATCTCCATCTAAATGAAAAGACTTGAATCACACCTGTGTTGTATATTGATTGTCTATTCAAAAAAAAGTTACTGTAAATACACAGTCACTGTAAATATCTTAACCCAACTAACTTTTCCACTAATTTTGTAGATAAAAATGTGAATTCATGTCTTTGTTATTCAGGCTCTCTAAGCCTTTGTATTTTTTTTCAAGCTTCTCATGTTCCTTCTACTTGTTGCTATTGCTTGAGATTGCTACATCTATCACAACTGCCTTCTGCTGTTTTCACCCACAATGTCCGGTTGGTTAGCCATCACCCTTTTATCAGTCTGGATCTGGAGGTCCCATATGATCTTAGCTTTGTCATTCTCTGCCACATTTGAAGGTGCCTCCCACTCTGACCTCAGGACTTTTAGCCCATACTCCCCAACATCTCGCCAACACAGATGTTCCTGTACACTATGCCAGCCACTTGGTTATGGCGTTCCATGAATGCCGTACCTGCCTGTATCTTACACCCCGCTGTTATGTGCTGGACTGTCTCAGGGGCATCTTTACCCAGCCTGCACCTGGGGTCCTGTCTGGTATAGTAGACCCCTGCCTCTATTGATCTTGTGCTCAGCGCCTGTTCTTGTGCTGCCATGATTAGTTCCCCTGTGACAGATCAGCCTTTTCCACCCACTGGTATGATTTCTCGATATCAGCCACTCCTATGTGTTGGTGGTACATACCATGCAAGGGCTTATCCTTCCATGATGGTTCCTCTTCTTCCACTGCCTCCTCATCACTGGGTCTCTGCTGCCTGAGATACTCACTTAGCAGGTCATCGCTCGGGGCCATCTTCCTAGTGAGTCCTGGATCTTTGTTGTTTCATCCTGGATAGTGGCTCTGATGCTCACTAGTCCTCGGCCACCCTCCTTCCGCTTGGTGTATAGTCTCAGGGTGCTGGACTAAGGCTGAAACCCTCAATGCATTGCGAGGAGCTTTCTTGTCTTGATATAAGTGGCTTCTCTCTCTTCCTATGGCTAGGTTATTATACCAGCTGGGTATCTAATGACTGGCAATGCATGTGTGTTGATGGCTCAGACCTTGTTCTTCCCATTCAGCTGGCTCCTCAGGACCGGCCTTACCCCGTGTATGTTGGCTTCTGGTAGTTCTACCCCTTCAGTTCAGGAGTTCAGTGACCCTCTTACCTCTCTTTTGGCGTTTTTCCATTACATGGTACCTGTTTGACTCGCCTCGACTCAACACACTGTGCGTCCGTTTTCCATTGCAGATTTTAGTACCGCCTCAGCGTGGCTGGTCGTCTTATATAGCAGCGCCGCAGTAAACTGCCGTGACCTAACGCGACACACACAGAACGTTGAAGGTGTGTTGTTGCCAGAAGACACATTTAGTTTCGAATGAAGCTGGAGGCAGCAAAAAACACACAGCTGGCTAAACTATTTAAAAATGGCGGGTTTGTTCAGGACACCCCCCTCTGTCGCTTTCACGTCACCTTTTGGTATCGACCACACTTTTCTAGTCCAAATGACATTCCAATGATGCTGATAATGATCCACAAGTAACTTAGGGGATCACCACTGTAGAACGTAACCGGAATCTTCCAATCACATCATGTTGGTGATCACAGCCTCACGTACGCAGCACTGAGACTGTGAAATGCGGATCCCAGAAGTGGCTCTCTGCTCCGCTAAAAATACGTGCCAGGTCATTTTTGACAGAGCCGCGGGGCATTTAACTGGGAGTCAAAGGGCTCGAGCTCCAGTAGGGATAGGCAAAACACTCCCGGTGTGGTATGACGCATGGCGAACGACGGAACTGTGTTTTATGTGCCAGTATCCAACATGTCTGTTGATTTTTATTTTATTATGACAGACAAGTGTGATGTGCAGTAAGCATAGTAGTTTGTGTTTATTTTTCCACATGTTGGTGCTTCTTGTAAAAAAAAGAAATAATAATATTATAATAAGTTTATTTAATATAGCACCTTTTACAGACAAAGTCACAAAGTGCTGTACAAGCGAACTATACCAGTGGATCTGTTGTGTGTAAATATGTATTGACAGTGTGTAACCTCTCTCTAATTAGAGACTGCAGTTGGAACAGAGTAAATGAAAGGACAGCAGTACACACAGCACTGAAAAATGACATTTAAAAACTTCAACATTTTTTGTCCCATTACAGTGGATAATCTGCAGAACACGCTGTTAACAGTTTTCAGAGGGGCCTTTTCTTCAGGAGAAAACTTTTTACAGTCAGGTCTTTGAATCAAGCAGAGTTTTTCAGTTACTACCTTACGCCCATCCTATTAGTTTCTTTTGATTTGAAAAGAAGGAATATTATCTCTTTATCAACACTTTTTTATTCTCCAGGAATTATTTCTGTAGTTATCATGTGGTGATTTGTAATCCACATGTCATAGATGATGAAATATCTTTACAATTTGATGTCAGGTAGACTACAAGATGACAAGAAAAAAAGAGATTGGCATTAGATTACATTAGATGCATCTCTTGTGTACAAGCTTCTCAAAAGAAAAAGCAATATATTCTAATCCCTATATTCTGACTAATTTTATATTCAAGGACTTATCGATCAGAACAACACAATAACAACTTTTTCCTTTGGCCCTCTGAGTAATGAATGCAAATTAAAGTTATGTACATACTATTGAATTAGGGTGGACATCAAAACAGCACTTTCAAATGACTGGAGTTGTGAATATGTTATAGAGAAACAGACCTAACAAGGTCAAGACATCAGACTATAGCTGGAGGAAAATGAAGCAAAGGCCTGTTTCAAAATCAGCTCAGCAAAGAAAACTTTTGAAGAATAAATACGAGCAATGCATGAAATGGTATGAAAGATGTCTGTGCTGTACACTTTTAATGGGTAGGGTCTATCTGCGCTAATTTAATACAGATTAAAAAAACAACCAAACAACTAATTAGATTATATTCTATTAGTATCTCAGAAATCCAGCAGGTATCAAATGAATACATTATGCTCTTGAATCAATAAAGTGTGCACAAAAATGACTTATTCCCATGCACAAATTAACAGAACATAGCATTAAACATATTCTTGCCTTTTTAACATGCAGATAACAGTGTTGTTTAGCAGGCAGCATGCAAAGCCTTTTTGGTATCTCTGTTAACAATCAAAACCAACCTGCATTGAATAGAAGACGCTCATTTACATTGTCCATGGCCTTTTCTGTTCTGTAGTTGTGGTCCTATATTAGATGTTGTTTCAGTTAGCTGCACATATACACCTAGTTGTAGGGCTGTCCTAAATGACATCCTTTTAGGGGTTTCGTGAGGGGGAGGGGGGCACCATACAGACCTCTACACACATCAGACTGCCCGGTTGTAACTCGACTCAGCCAGACATTTCTCTGTTCTTAGTGGAAATGGCCTCTCACAGTATGACAGAAGATTAAAACTCTGCACATACTTCGACCCTTCAACACCTCCAAAAAAAAAAAAAACTTCCTTCCAACATCCCAATGGGAACCGGATCTGGATAGATTACCTCAGGTTTTACTAAGACTGATAGAAACAGATCAGTTAACAATTGGCAAACTGATACAAACCAAAGACCAACCCAACCTCACCACAGAGGAAGAACAGACGGGACAACACAAGTGTTGTCTTAAAACCAGCAGACAAGGGCAGTGCTGTGGTCATAATGGACCCTGCAGACTACATAAAAGAGGCCCTACGCCAATTACAAGGCACTAACTACTACATACCTTTACTACTTACCTTACCAACCCATAAATAGCGATACAGCCACTCGAATAACGGACATTCTGGGAACTCTTACGGCGTGGTGGAGTATTTAGACTGCTTCTTAACTCCCCTGTCAAACCGCCACTCCAGTTATTTAAAAGACACTTTGGATTTCATCCAAAAAATTAAAAACACCAAAATAATTGAACCGTGCATGCTCTTTACAATGGATGTAAAGAGCTTATACACCGATATTGACATTCCCCTTGGTATGTTAGCCATTGAGAAATGGCTTGAAAAATACCCAACAGACAAACAGATGACATTTTGCAGCTATTGCATTTAAGCCTAACAAGAAATGACTTCCAGTTCAATAGAGAATATTTCCTACAAATTAAAGGCACAGCAATGGGCAAACGGTTTGCTCCAGCAAATGTGACAAGCTCTCCAAAGAATACTTTAGGTACTTGGATGACATATGGGGGATTTGGACCCACTCCGAAGAGGACTTTAAGAACTTCGTCCACTACTTAAATGGCCATCCCACTCTAATAAAACTGGATCCAGTACTACATGAAACGCAGGTCAACTTCTTGGACACCAGTGTGTACAAAGGACCACACTTTGATGAAACAGGGACCCTGGAAACCAAGGTTTATTTCAAACCTACAGACACGCATGCCCTCTTAAATAGGCAAAATTTCCACCACAAACATGTTTTTAGGGGAATCCTGAAATCGCAACTACTCAGATTCCATAGAATCTGTTCAAATCAAGCAGACAGAGACGAAGCACCACAGCAACTGGTACAAACCCTAAGACAGAGAGGATATAAGTACAAGCGAAGTACAACACGAGATTTTCCAAAAACTTGCTAACCCTAGCAACCCCTCCAATGGAGACTTGATTTCAACATACTCCAACCACACGGTAAGAGCCAGCCAAAGAATAAAGAAAAAAATCCAAGAAGTCCTGCAAACACTGCACTGGTCGAAAACTTTAGAGTAATATCGGCTTACAGAAAAAATCCCAAACCTAAAGGACATCCTTGTGAGAGCCAAAATGCATCATCACCAATGAACTACAGCCAATGAGACAACCTGTAGGGGGACCGAAGAGGAAAAAAGCACGAATAAAAAACGAAAAAAGCATCACCGAAGAACAATAAACGCTGCATTGGAAACAAACAGGAACACTCTCAGAAGAAAAACACTCTAGATTGTACACGGTTCTTACAATACATTTGCACAGTTCATCACCCTAAAGTTCTGTCCCAATAATCTGTCAAAATTCCCATAGGTACTATTCCTACAGAGATTAGAAAAACCCATTTATTGTAAAAAGTTCCTATAATAGCTTCAAAGTTGCTATTATTTCGTTATAATATTCTGTTAATGTTTACACATGTATTTACTATAATAAAGGAGTTTTTTGGTAAAATTGGGAGGAAAGTGATGAAAACATGTACTCAAGGCACATGTCGGGGCACAAGGCTGTCAGTTTTGTGTACGACTATGGCCAGAATATACCCAGAACCGATTCTTCCCTATTTTTACTTTAAAATTCTTTCCTAGCTACTGATCTTTAAGTTTAGCACGATACTTATAAACAGGAGGGAGTAGGGGTAGGTAGAGTATACAGCCCGATCCAGCGGGGGTGAGTTCAGTCCGATCTGACTCCTCTCCTTGGCTCTACCTCCCCTTTCCACCGATATTTCTCTCTCTTCTCCACCACTCACACCAATGTTAGGACAACAAAACAAAATTTTAAACATAATATTACGATCAAATTTTATTTCTCTTAAAAAACGTCTTTACATCTTGGGGTCCTAAACCATGCTCATTTATCTATCCACACACATTACTTAACCCAACTTCCTTTCCCCCTCTATCCTTTTACCCATTCCTCCTCCTATCTCTCCTATCCCTTTAACCCTAACCCTGACTTTAACCACGCCCCCTTTCTCAAACCACACCCACCTATCCACTCCCCACTCTATACCCCACCTCTATTCTTTTCCCCACCTCTCTAGGTAATTCCTATCCCTCATTCATATCGCTCATAAAATATTTAATCGCAAATTAATCTTATGATTGTCTATAGTTAACTCATGATTAATCGCTAATTAATGGCACATTTTTTTCTGTACTAAATGTACTTGAAATGGATAATTTTCAGGTTTTTAATGGTCAGGTGGGGTTTGAGACTGTACGTACTCCGGTGTTAACTCAGTTCACATCCACAGTACATGCAGATAACTTTAGTCTGGTGGAAAGAACCATCGGGAAGGGCTTTAAAACTAAACCCTGCCATTCAAAAGACCCTTTTCTTTCTCCATTTCTGTTTCTGCTAGCCATCCACAACATTACTGCTGCATCGCTTCCTGATTTCACAATCTGCGCACGCAAGTTAATCGCGCATCGAAAAAAATAGTGGCATTAAAAGGCTATTGCTTTTACTGTGTTGTAATTACATTCATTTTGACATCCCTAATATATATGTTGATGCCATTTCACATGCCAGCCAGCGCGCACACACACACACACACACACACACACACACACACACACACACACACACACACTGTTGTTATCTTAACACAAGCTCTCTCTGTCTGTATCTCACACTAACATGCAAACTCATTCACTACCATATAATGTTATTTCTCCAAGCCTTTAATCATAACCTTGAACAATGCAATGCTGGTAACTCCTACATAATATCTATCGATTCCATCCACTGTGATTTCCTTGAGTAGCTTTGGCTGAAATGACTTGCGTGTTCAGAACTGAGCATTTCAAGCAGACTGCTGTATACCTCAGCAGCAATCAATCAGCCTTAATCCAAAACCAATTTACTCCGCCTGAAGAGGAAAATATCTTTTAATCTCTCGCAGACAATCCCTGATTGCGGTGCAGAGCATCAGTTGACAGTCAAACTGTGCCGCTTAGAATGGGATGTTTATATTGGATTTGTGGTTGCCATTTTTACATACACATGAATGAATTGTCAATTTAATACCTGTGAGTACAGTTTTTCCCTTCCTGATGATGGGATATTGCTTTCCCCCTACACGTATCCTGTTCTATCCTCCAGGACACTGTAGCAAAAAAAAGACAAAAAAGGTCACACACACACACACACACACACACACACACACAGGGCTGAATTCTCTGTGTACAAATTGGAGAGAAAAATGCCAACCTGTGTGAAGACACCATCTTTTCACATTTTAACAAATCTCACTCTGGATTAAATATTTCAATATGAACAGAAATCTTTGAAATATTCATTGTACCTCTGACATTAAGCCATCTGTTGTACATAGAGATTGCTTGTGTTGTTCTCCATCCTCCAAAGCCGAGGTGGTTACCTCTGTCAGGAGTGGGACAAATACACCAAAAAAAATAAAAATAATACCAGTGCAGTTGGAAGGGAGAGATGTTTGCACTTCATCCGTCTGTCTGCCCGCTTGTTAGCAGTGTTTCATAAATTTAAGAATGTCTTAAGACCAAGACCGAGCTTGAGTACTACAACACTGGTATATTCGTTATAATGAAATATTTCAAGTCATAGAAAGAAAAACAGCAGTTGCTTTACAACACAGAGTTAAGCATTAGCTCAAGCCGCTAGAGCTCTACAGCACACTAGATCATCATCATGCAGTGATTTTCTCTATATTCACGGCACTAATGAGAGGACAATAACAAGTAACAGCCTCCTCCGGCTATGAACAATAACGTGTCAGTCATTTGCTGTAGTACATTTTTTCAGT
This sequence comes from Sander lucioperca, assembly GCF_008315115.2. Taxonomy (NCBI): domain Eukaryota; kingdom Metazoa; phylum Chordata; class Actinopteri; order Perciformes; family Percidae; genus Sander; species Sander lucioperca. The sequence goes on along the minus strand of NC_050192.1, from coordinate 444,366 downwards.
GCAGTGTCTCCAAGGCCCTCAGTAACCAAACTAATTGAGGGCCATATGTAAGCAAGTAGTTCTTGCTTTAGAGTCGCGCACGGAGGGAGTCTTATAAATGAGCCCCCCTGGAGGGACACACAGCTGAGCCACGGTCAAGCAGAACATCACCACGTAGAACAAGACCAAGCTAGCTAGGGACAGCTCACACAGGGGTTCCAGCAGCCAAAACTCAACTGTTTGGTATGGGCATGGCATTCAAACTAGTGCTAGGAGTGCAGGAAGCAATTAACAGTGCAGGAAGCAGTAATACCTGGTAATTAAATGGGAAGAATTGGTATCAAAGTAGTCTTGCATTGCCAGTCCTTCCTCCACAGCGCTGCGGAGGAAGGTCTGGCTAGTCCACACAGCATTCCTGGATGGGAGAAAAACGTGCTCTGGTTTATTGGCATTTCTTTAAACCAATCACAATCGTCTTGGGTGGTGCTATGCGCCGGCCGGAGCAACGGTGCCTCTGCAAAATATCCTCAGGAAGGAACTTGTTTTGGTGGAACGTGTACGTTCAAAAGTAGTTTTAGTCGTGCAACAGAAAACTCAGATTGGACAGGTAGTCTAGCGAAATGAGGGACATCTGGTGGAATTTCCGGTGGCATTGCAGCAATCCCGGAAGTGGAACGTTGTGGATATAGACTAGTATCAAAGTAATAACAACCTGACTACTCTTTCATTTGAAGCAGCCATTAAATGGCCCTGGTTCTTGTGAATATTAGTTATTAGATTGCAATGCAAATCTCATAAAAAACAATTTAGCTACTGTACATTGTTAAGTGTCCATGGAATTTTAAATGGAAGACAAAAAAAGACCTACTTTTTAAAATAAAACTAATATTTAAAATGCATGTAAAACTCTGATATCAGATAATGGAACCGTGATGGACCTGGATACCATTGTTCCACAGGGGTTATTCCTCTATTATCCAATCAAACATTGCAACATGGTTTCCTTTAATATTGATTCATAGAGGTCAAAGGTGCCGAGTTCAACACAAGTTGATGTATAAAGCAAGAAGTTTAACACCTATTGACTGGATGAATAATGAGCTGAACAGATGCCAAAAGTGAGGGCAAACCGTGTCCTCTACCCTAAACAGCCTGCCCTCTCACTTTGTCCCTGTTTTTCAGCTTCCAAGCAGAGGAATTGTTGATTAAGAGGAGGCTTGTGGGTGGCTGTTGTTTTACTCCCTATTGATCCTCAGAGCACAACTTTCCATCATGCAGAGAAGGCCAGGGCCAAAGACGACAGCTAATTAAGATGGCTAATCACTTCATTTCACAATGGCTGCAGGCTCTGTCACTCTTCTCCCAGCACATGTTGTTTGCTATCAGTGACATGATTTAAAAAAAACATTTCTAACATTAGGCCTTTAAATTAGATGAGACTATGACACAGAGATCCTACTAAGCTAAGCTATGGGAGGCCAAAATAAAACACTCTAATTGGTCATGACACATGTTGGTGCCTTTTGAACAAAGATTTGCAAAGTTTGGATGTTCTAGCAATAAGCATGTTAGGGTTACAGGAATTAAAATCCTGTGGCATAAATGTGATTGTTGGCCGTTGAAATATGCTTTTTAAAAATGTATTTGAAATCAAAGCTTAAAAGAGAAATTGGCTACTTTTCATGTGGATGTCCAGTCAGTGTTGATGGTCAAGGTAGTATATTTAGGCAATACATTCCTGTGCGTGCTATATTGACCAAGAAAGCTGCAGGTCGCAGCTGCAAAATCTGTTGTTCTCCCTGCATCCTGTGTCGTTACAGTGACGTAGTTCGAGGCGAGGAAGAACTACACACTGTAAAAAAAAAAAATCGTAAAAAAACGGTAAAAAGTCTGGCAGCAAAGTTGCCAAACACTTACCGTCAAATTACAGTAAAAAACCTTACATTATTTTACAGAATTTTTTTTTTTTAAATACAGAAATTTCCTGTAAATATTTTCTGTATTTTTACAGTCTAACTATTGTAGAATTAAAACAAATTCTTGTTATAAAACATTTCTAGAATGTTAAACAACTGTATAAATCTTTATCAAAACTAAGAAATATTGCAGAAATACCTTAAAATTACATAATTTAAATGAAAACTGCTGTTTTCATACGGTTTTCTTTGGTAAATTCACAAGATTATTCAATCCATCCACAAGAACTCCCTGTTAAAGTACAGATTCCTGGATGTAAAACACATAAAAATTATGTAAAATGACTTTCAAATACCCTCCTTTAGGCATTTATTTTATGATTATCCAGTCTATTTACGGTAAATTCCTGTTTAATACTGTTTACTGTACAAAAAAGAGAAGATAATGGGATAATACCTTCCAGAAACATTGTAATAATAGTCATTACTTTATATAAACAATATTTGAGAGTATTTACAAGCAACTCTCCAATATATCTACATACTTTTACCATTAATGTATGTTGTTTACTTTAAATAAACATTCATTTATAGTTATAAAAGGCAACTCTCCAATATATTTACATACCTTTACCATTAATATACGAGGTTTACTTTATATATACAAGCAAATATCCAATATATACACATAGTTTTACCATTATTGTATGGGTGTTCACTTTATATAAACATTATTTGCCCGTAATAATAAGCAACTATCCAATATATCTACAGACTGTACCTCATTATTGTATGGGGGCTTACTTTATATAAACTGTTCTTTATAGTAATTACAAACAACTATCCAATATATATATATATACTTTTACCATTATTGTACGGGGTTTACTTTATATAAACATAGTTTTATAGTAATTTAGAAGCAACTCTCCAATATATCTACATACCTTTACTATTAATATATGAGGTTACTTTATATAAACATTGTTTTATAGTAACTTAAAAGCAACTATCTGGTATATCTACAGACTTTTCCTCATTGAAGTAGGGGGTTTATTTTATATAAACTTCATTTGACAGTAATAACAAGCAACACCAATATATCTACAGACTTTTCTTATAAGTGCATGGGATTTACTTCATAAACATTATTTGACAGTAATTACTATTACTAACCAATATATGTTCACAACTTCCTCATTAGTAAATGGGGTTTTGAATGTACAAAAACCAAAAGGGCTATGTAAAAGTGCAATTGCATCAACTACTTTTACACGCAATAAATATATAATTTTTTCTGCTGACATTTTACAGCATTGTCCAATCCATTCACTGAAGATCCCTATTTGAGATGTATGAGATTTTAAGATGTATCATAACCAGAAAGTATTATAGAATGACCATTTACTGCATGCTTTACAAAGAAATGCACTATTTAAACAGTGCTATCCTTAAAGTTCACATATGAATAAACTTATGGGAGCAAAAACTGTCTGGTACATTGAATTATAGCAAAAGGGGAACTATGGGCAATTTGGGAATTCATACATGTGTGTTAAAAATGTCAGTGAACATGAACAACTCTCTCCAAAATCTAAAAACTCAAATTTGTGATGTCATCTGATATAATGTCTGGAGCTTTTCCAAAAACAATGAATTGAGAAATATTTGAAAGATGACACTGAGATCACCCAGGGGGATGTTCAGAGGTAACGGGTAGAGTTTCTGTTTCAGAAATAAAATGCTAACATAGAATAAACCTCATTTGGTTTTTTTTTATTCTACAAAATTCGTTTCACATTCATTGTCTATGAAGCAGCTTAGTAACCTGATGACATCATAGTTTGAGTCTTACATTTGTGGTTTGTGGCTTCGCCAGAGAGTAGCTCTTAATCAAAAATATCAGAGGTGAGATTAAAGACCACTGCACACCAGGGACGATTATTTCACATGTCAATATATTTTTTCGAACTGTTGTTTTTGTCACAAGTAGTGTTTACTTATGAGGATCACCAAACAACAACACGGAGGCTGCTGTCCCAACTACAGACTGTACGTCAGCAAACTTTATTACTCCCTTCAACCTTTACAGTTTCTTGCCAGAAACATTCTTTCCGTTTTTACCTTTCACAATAAGCCCGAGACATATGCTACACTGTTTTGCAGAGGGAATTCAATTGAGTATTAACTGTATACTCAATTAGAGTTAGAGGAAACTCAATAAATAGCTTACAGTAGCTTAGTGTTACAGCTTTTCCTGGGACGTATCCGAAGCTAGCCCCGTCCCTCCACTCAGCAGCCTGGAAACCAGACAGGACACCTTTTGGTGCTTTTGAGGAGCTGCTGCATTTATTTGTTGTCAAACTGCAGAATCTAGCTGCTGTACAATCACTTCATATCTTCACCACTAAACGTTAACTCTCCTCTGCTTCGACTGCTCTCTCTTTCTCGTCCGCTCACACCACATCTTCCGTCACTTTCTCTCTCTCTTCAGCATCTGTCCTACTGACATTGTAGATGAGCTGGCGTGTATATCCAAACCTTTTATTGAAAACTGTCACAAATTTGCATCGCTGCCGGTGTGAATAGTTTTGATGTGAAATATTCACAGGCGATTATTTTGCATATTGGCGTCGCTTATTCGTCACGCCCCCAGTGTGTAACGGTCTTAAGTCACACATGTGCAAGTCACAAATCTTAACCTTCACCGTCTTGAACAAGTCCCAAGTCACTGTGTTTAGACTCAAGTAAGGCTGTACCAACAAAAAGGGGTGTAACAATGTTACAAATCCAAATCCGGTTCGTTTTATTTACAAGCACAGACCAGGTAAAGCAACCGTTAACAATGCAGGGGCTCATTTCAGGAAGGAGGTTTAACAAACTCTGAGTGTAACCCTGATATCTGAGTTGATTTACCCTGAGATGGAAACTCTGAGTTTTCAGTTTCAGGCAGCATGAATGGAGCCATGATACTACGATTCACCATGGTAACAACCACAAACAAACTGGTGGGCAGAAATACTGCACATACAGCGAGTTTGAACATGTATTTAGTTAAAAAAGCAACACAGCGGCTGCTTTAAAAGAGAGAATTTGCATGGGAGAAAATTGCTGCTAGAGTAAATGCGTTAGTTCCAATATAGTGTATATCATATTTAATCATAAGTATAATATTACTGGTGAAATGGTATTGAACCTATAATCTATAAAAGTCCTAGGCCTACTAATCCCATTCTGAGGCTGCAGCACCATCATCAACAGAACTATAATTCATAATCTCATATTTCAAAGGGTTTACATCATTCACCTGCAATACTGTGGAACTCTTTTTTAATGGCTCTTACTGGTTTGTGTCCAGGGAACACTACACAAACGTTTAAAAAACGTTTCAGAGTGAGTCACACTCTTCTGACGGAGCTTTGCTATACAGCTTTACCAATATGCTCCGCATCACCAATGTTGTAAAGAAAACTGTTGTTTGCAAAAAAATGTAATGTGACACAAATAATCTGCTGGGATGTAGAGCATGTCCACGATGGGTGACGTTAGTGATATGAGGATGATAAGGTTATGTAGGCTACATAACTGATAGACTGGGAAGAAAAAAACGGTACCGCTCAAATAGGTATTTATCTGGAAATTAAAATGCGTCGGGGCCTCAATATCATCTCCTGACGTATGTTTAACTCCCTGCGAAGTAATACAGCTTCTACATCACCGGGATCGTCGACAAAAGGACACTGCATGTTTTGAGAAAAAAAAAACCGTTTTATAATCTGCCTAACATGGTTAATAAACCAACCCTGTTTTTTTATTCATGCCGATAACAAACTGCACTAAAATGCGCCTGATACAGACTGCAATTATGAATGATGAAATGAAAGAGAGCTGTGTCAGAGGGAGGAGACTGAAAGAAGAAAACCTGTTCCCGACTAGGTTAGGTTCACAGAGTCCGAGGTTAGGTTACCTCTCTTTCTGAAACGGAAAACCCAGAATTACCCTCATCTCAGGGTTAACAAACTCAGAGTTTTCACTAAACCTGCTTTCTGAAACGGACCTGTCATTCGGTACCTCCATTAGCTGTACGTGTGTTTGTGAACTCCTTTGCTGCCTCCTTCTTAGCCTCTGCTGGGCTCCCTCTTGCTCTGGGCTATCCTTTTCTCAGCCATCTGATGCACGAGTCTTCAACTTCACCCAGGCTATTCAGACCGTAAAGCAGGTTCTCAGGCTGGCTGTGGGAGAGCTGTCTGGTCTGTTGATCCTTGTCAAACTGAACACAGAATGAGAGCCATAACATGGGTGAGAAAGATGTGGTAAGGTACAGATGATAACGTGTGATACTGTAGAGTGAACATCTATTTACTTTAGCTTTCTTTATCTTCTTGATCTTCTTATCTTGGTATTCTTTCTTCCATCTTGCCTAAACAAGGATTAAAGAATTAGGGTGAGATTTGAACATTACTGTAACAGTAGTATACATAGATTTATTTGTGGAGGCTTGCCAGCATTGACCACCAGGTATTTATTTATTTTGATTTACAGCAAAAATTAAACTTAAAATACATATTTAATTACAGACTGAGTGCAATTGTCTGGAGGAAGAAACACTTATAAATAGAGCAGGTAGCCTATATCTTATTTCTGAGTTTGTTCAATTCCCTGTCCATTTATTTTTATGTGGAAAGCGGGAATGGAAATATTCTCTCTGGAAAGACAGAATGGTAATGTTAAGTTGGACACACTGAATCATGAGTGAAAATAACGATCACGTTCAAATTAAGATGTTGTGGTCCACAAAGCAGACGCTCCGTTTAATGTCAAGTTGTAACTTGTTGTTGTTACAACGTGTGGTTCACTGTTCATAAAGTAGAAACAAACGTAAAGTTAGTCAGCTGAGATAGCTTATGTAAACTTGAGGCATAACCTAGCTAGGTGGTAACGTTAAACGGCGGGTTACCGGTTAGTTAACAGTAATGTTAACTACTAGCGTTAGGAGCAACGGAGCGTTATAACGTTTCTTTAATTACTAGTATTAGCTAGTACCCAGCAAATCAAGCTGACCTGCTAAACTGTCTAACTGTCTAGTTAACTGTTATATATTTAGCTAGCTAGCTAAAATTACGATTGGTGCATGGTTCACATTCAAGGCTAACATTACATAAGGACAGTCTTAATGTAACGTTAGCTAACGCCAGACACACTTTGATAAGGCACATAAACGGCAAATGCTAACGTTATCCCTGCTGACATTTTAAAATTGTGAAACGTATGCAAGTGTTATCTTAACTCGTGTCCAGTTGATATCTCGTGAGGAAACTGCATGTACATAAAAGAAAATATTACTTTACCTTAAGTGAAGGCTGAATGTGAATCATCGTAGAGAAGTCCTGACTCCTGCGTTACATTATTATCCACACTGTCTCTGCGTCGAGATGAGTTTGACGTTAGCACAGCCCCCCATGAAGTCAAACAATATCATTGGTCAAGATCGTCTCTGCCCGGCATGATTCATCCAATGATTGTGCAACATTCAATTATTTGAATCTGCGCGCACTTTCCTGAAGCACGTAGCCTAGACTAAAGAGACCATTTCTGTTTACATTTCTGTTTTTTCAACCATTTTAAGGTCTTACATCGCTTCACGCCCTGATTATCAATGTTCACGTTGATGCTAGAAGCCTTGGTTGAACTGTTGAGCCCTAGCATCCCTTCCCAGTCTTTCACACATTGCATGTATTGCTAAATTGAAAAAAAATATATTGCACACCAATGTAAAGCTTTATTCATACTGTGTCCTCCCTGTCTTTATTCACCGTATATTACCTCAGCCCATGAAAAACTCTTTGTTCCCTTTGACCTGTAGAAAGTGGGGAGAGGCAAAATTTTGTTGAACACTGTGACTCACTTTGGGTCTTAATATTAAGAAAAATTGTTTTAACAACAATTTTAACTTCATAAGGAAAAGAACGTGTATGCTACATATTCTATTTGAAGTACACCAAATACATTAAAAAGAGGTCTGTCCCGCATGCATATTAGTTTCTGACTGTGGGGAATTGGGAAAAACAGTAAAAACGTCCCCAAATTTCTGAATTGCTTATTTTCATAACATTCACTGAGCCTTGCCTAAAACAGTTTGGAGTTTGTATTGGAAGACTCCAACGTTTTTAAAGTGGATTAACAGCCTTTTATGAAAAGCCTACTCCTTCAGTTTTGAAATGAAATCACAGATAATTTCTCAAATAAGCATAATGTTGCAGATGTCCATACTGTTTGTCGGTAGGCATGACTTTCATAGGAGGGGACACACTTTCCTATCAACGCAGGGTTGAATTAAACTGTATGAGGGTTGGAACTAGCGGAACAAGTTAGGCAAGCAGGTACATACTGTATTTGAGGTACTGGTGTGCATTAATATTGATTTTCCACCCCTTATAAAAGTGTAGCATAGCTGTGGCACAGGCAATCCATTTAACTTATTAATGTTACACCTTAATGAAACACACACTGCCCAATATGTGCATCAATGCCTGTGTAACCATTGCAAGTCAGTGGAAATTGTAGTGTAATTTCAGAGGCAGGGGTGGTCAGATCACCGAGGTCTTGGTGAGGCATTTAAGGTACCGGACATGCATGAATATTCATTCTACCCCACATAAGGGGGAAGCTCATGCTCTGAGCTGTTTGCATGACATAGACAGGAACAAACATCAAAAGCCAGAGTGGACACAGTATGAGACATCACCGCAGACATCAGCAAAGTAAGCAGTCAATGGAAAAAGATGTTGGGCCATGAATCTGAAATAGGCCCATGGCCTCCACGGAAGTGAAATGAGGAAAGAACATCAGATGGCCCCTAAAATATTAGGATGGTGAAGATGAAGGCTTACCCAGGCTGCAGGCTGCCTGGCTCTCTGTGTACTGTATCGTCATCCTGTAGGCCTATAGGGTTGTGGGCCTATGTGATGTGAACTGTGGCTGCACGATTCTTTTGTCAACTAATTTGCCAGACCAAAACATGATTATATAGTGATGAGTATATCACAGACTTGGACTAAAATAGACATCATGTACATCCAAGGCCTGTAGTTTAGGTTGACTCTTGTCTCTTATGCATTCCCATAACTGAAGCTATGGCTTTGTTTCCACAAATATTTAAGTGAAAGAATGTTTATTTTTACAAAGACAGCAACGTTGTCACCAGTGGTGATTTGGTGCAGTAGTCCTATAGCTTTTTAAGCTTGTGTGCTGCCAAGTTGTTTTACTGTTTGTATTACCATAAATATGCTTGCAAAATATTACAGTAGTGTAGTTTCTAATATAATTACATTGATCCAACTATAATTGAGAACAATTGCTTGTGGGTTTTTGCTGTGGAGTTGTTGAGTCCATGCAGTGAGGGTTCATGTCAGCCTCATTGAATGCATTAAACAGGTATGGCTGGTCCTACCTGTCTCAGTACCTCTGTTAACCCCTCTTCAAATAACTGCAAAGCTAAATACAAGTCCTACTCTATTGCTAGAATTTAGTAGACTTGCATTAAGAGACACTGGCCAGGATGAAGTTTGACAGCGATTAAAACACTAACACACAGTATGAGACCACATTGAATAAGCTAAAATGGACCCCTATACATTATACCAATATTTACCCTCTGAAGAGTCTCTGATGCATATATTGGATAGTTAATTGTAAATATTGTCAAATATTTTTACAAAGTAAACACACAGTACATTAATGGGATAAGTCTGTAGATATATTGAATAGTTGCTTTTAATCACTATAAAGTATTGTTTGTATGAAGTAAACCTGATATATTAATGATTAAAGTACAGTATATTAGTTTCTTTTTAACACTATACAATATTGTTTATATAAAGTAAACCCTTATACATTTATGGGGAAAAGCCTGTAGACATAATGAAGAGTTGATTAACGTTTATATAAAGTAATGACTATAAAATAATGGTTCTGCAAGTTATTATCACATATTGTTTTTTGTACAGTAGAAAACCAGTATTAAACAGTAATTTACTGTAAATTGATTGGATAATCATGTAAAATAAATGCCTAAAGCTTTTAAGATGGGCTGTCAAATAGGGTAATTTTACATTAATTTGACATGTAAATAACTATAAATGAATGTTTATTTAAAGTAAACAACATACATTAATGGTAAAAGTATGTAGATATATTGGAGAGTTGCTTGTAAATACTCTCAAATATTGTTTATATAAAGTAATGACTATTATTACAATGTTTCTGGAAGGTATTATCCCATTATCTTCTCACAGTATTAAACAGGAATTTACCGTAAATAGATTGGATAATCATAAAATAAATGCCTAAAGGAGGGTATTTGAAAGTAATTTTACATAATTTTTATGTGTTTTACATCCAGGAATCTGTACTTTAACAGGGAGTTCTTGTGGATGGATTGAATAATCTTGTGAATTTACCAAAGAAAACCGTATGAAAACAGCAGTTTTCATTTAAATTATGTAATTTTAAGGTATTTTGCAATATTTTTCAGTGTTTGTACAGATTTATACATTTGTTTAACATTCTAAATATGTTTTTTGATTACAATTCTTTTTAAATCTACAGTAGTTGGACTGTGAAAATACAGAAAATGTACAGTAGATATAAAAATAAATTCTTTGTAGAATAACATAAGGTTTTTTACTGTCATTTCACGGTAAGTGTTTGGCAACTTTTGCTGCCAGACTTTTTACCGTTTTTTCACGATTGTTTTTTAACGTTTCTTTACATTAAATTTAAGGTTTAACAGTAAAAAACCAGAAAGAGGCCTCAATTTTACACACCGTAAAATTATGTTTTTTTTTTTGTCTTTTTACATAAAATTCAATGTAATTTAACTTTCAAGATCGTTAAGCAATGGAATTATCCTGTTAAACAACTATATTATCTCATTATATCAATTTACAGACTAAAACCTTAATTTAATGGGTTTTTTTTTAAATAAAAGTATTTTTCTGGCATTAACACTTAATGTAGAAAAAACGGAAAAAATCCGTAAAATTATACAGTGAATTCCAGTGAAATAACTTTTTTTTTTTTACAGTGCAGGCTATTCAGCTTGTAATTCTGCTCTGGGAATCTAGGGGTTTACTCTAGATGCCGCTCAAAAACAGAACTCCTTTTTCTCTTAACTTATATTGAAAACTAGCTACGTTTCCAACAGTGAAAATGGCATATGAAAATTTGATTGCAGAGGACGAGGATACATTTACAATGTTTTAGCTGACTTGGATATTTAGCCGTATTTATCCAAGTCAGAGTATACAGACGAACAAATGCAGCGGAGAGAGGCGAAGGATATGGCCAGCGGGGGCCCTCCAGAAACGGAGCTGCCCAGAGCAAACATCGACTGGTGATGCCGTTGCTCAAACTGCCCTCCAATGCAATCAGAAATAGAATCAGTTTTTGTTGGATGCTCTCTCTGATGCCAACCATGAGAGAGCCCATGTGTGCAGTGCTATGAATAAAAATGTTTATCTCCTCACTTGGACAGAGGTGTGCTGAAAACCTTTAGGATCCTGAAGATAAACTGAAAAAGACAACTAACCCCTAGTTTCCACCAGGCGCTTCTGTGTTGCATTCTAGAGGCGCCAATCGTGGCCATTCAAGTCAATGCTTGATTTTCCACCACCGCGTCCCAGAAGCGTGCGTGACAACGCCTGAAAAGGGAAGACATGGAGTTTAACTGCAGGAGTTAAATAATTACTGGAATTGTTGGATCTTTGTAAATTATAGTGTGGTCTAGACCTACTCTATCTGTAAAGTGTCTTGAGATAACTCTTGTTATGATTTGATACTATAAATAAAATTGAATTGAATTGAAGACCCAGGACTAGGTGGAGGGATTATATCTCTAACCTGGCCTGGGAACGCCTTGGGATCCCCCAGTCGGAGCTGGTTAATGTGTCTCGGAAAAGGGAAGTTTGGGGTCCCCTGCTGGAGCTGCTGTCCCCACGACCCGACCCCGGATAAGCGGACGAAGATGGATGGATGGATGGATGGATTGAATTGAATTGAATTGAATTTAATTGAGTGCTTGGAGTGGAAGGTAGATACTAGCTTAATAAACACGTGATTGTTCTGTAAAGTACTTGTAGAGACAATAAAATCTGTGAGTCCGGCAGCAAGACGCTCCGCTTCTGAGACGCTCCCGGTGTGGTATGGCGCGTGGCAGAGAACGGAACAGATCCGTGGCACAGCCGGCACGCAGCACAGATGCGCCCGGTGGAAAATCCGGGTGAGAGCAGTGCGGTCGAGAGGGCAGATGATGAGATGATGAGTATTTTCCAAGGTGAAAGGAGTCGCATGACCTAATATATATTTGTCCTTTCAAAGATACCAACGAGAGACATTTGTGCTTAGCCTGGAGGAGAAACATTGTGGAAAACAAAAAGTTAGTGGCCTGTGGAGATATAAAAGAAGCAAGAAGGGGCGGTGGCTGTGGCTCAGGTGGTAAGAGCGGTCGCCTAAGGTTGGTGGTTCGATCCCTGTACCACGTCGAAGTGTATTTGGGCAAGACACTGAACCCCGAATTGCTCACGATTCTGCACCATCAGAGTGTAATTGTGTGAATGTTTATCTGATGAGCAGGTGGCACCTTGTACGGCAGCCTCGGCCACAGTGTCTGAATGTGAGTGAATGGTGAATGGTTCCCGTACTATGCAAAAGCGCTTTGAGTAGTCGTTAAGACTAGAAAAGCACTGTATAAATACAGTCCATTTATTTTACATTTACATATTCACCCCGGCGGAGACGCGGCTGTAAAGGGCCAAAATGGCGGTACTGCTGTGACAGAAGCAGAAAAGCGTCAGGCTAATGACCGCGACTAAAGATTGGTAAAATATTTGCAGCACTGGAGAAGAATGTGGCTCATCTGGAGATTCTGAAGGAAATTTGCCACAAGAAACAAAGCCAGAACCATTCTGGCAAGATTGCTGAGATCTTCGGACAGGGACCTTGTGTAGCAAGGCCTTTCCTACACAGATGAAGAGCGACAAATTCAAGGAGTGTAAGAAAAAGCTTCACGAGCGAGAGGTAAAATTCAGAATCCTATATCATGCCAAACTTAAAATAGATGCCAAGGCTGGAGTAAAGACATTTGAACGTCCCCGAAAGGTGATGGCATTCTTAGAAAATATGGAGTGATTTGCTGGTGAGGGAGTTATAATGATGTGCAGCCTTGTGCTCAACGTGGGATTTGCTATTATGTGCTGCTTGCTGCTTCTGTTCATTTTTTTCGGCTTTCCCCTGGGGTGGACTGGCTCTAATATAGGACACTGGCTAGAACTCTGGTTGGACACACTTTTTTTTGGTAGCAGTGCATGGGAGTCGGAGCGTGTAAAGTGAGAACGGGAAACAGACTGAAAAGACAAACTTTTAAGGAAGTTGAACTGTGCATTGTTCAGGTTCAGGTGCACATGGACTGTTCTGTGAGTATTTGGGATTTAGTTGTTTTTAGTCATCACCACTATGTATTTGGTATGTACTTAGAAGATGGCTGTTATATTTGAATACATATTTATGTTGTCTAACTTAAGCTCTGTACGTTTCTCCACCTGGAATGTTAATTGAATCGGGAATCCCATCAAGACGAGGAAGGTATGTCCAGTCTTAAGAAAAAACATGACGTGATATTTTTGCAAGAAACGAATGTGGAATCTGAAAAATTGTGTGGAGGATGGGTAGGATATGTGTTTCATAGTGTGGGGTCTAGCAGGAGTAGAGGGGTCATTACACTGATTAGCAACCATCTGCACTGTTCGAATTACAGGGGGGGTATTGGGGGGGGGGGTATTGAGGGGGTTCAACCCCCCTAGATGAGACTTGGACCCTCCAAAAAGGGATGAAAATAATAGTTTGAACTTTAATCTCTGCCTATGGCTTTGACTGCCATGTATATCATCAATACACAAATATAGGTGGAAATACTGACAAACTAAAACAAATGCACAGTGTAGGCTGCAAATGCCTGATATATGAATGGGTTTACAAGCGGTGGCCATACATTTGTCTAATATTTCACTGCCTGTGTAACATAGCCAACCTTTGAAAAACATTGAGTAGCAAGATCGCTATGGTTTAACCGGAGGTCTCCCTTCCACTCAGCAGCCACGACCATCGCTGCTGCTTAGCTTAAAAATATTAGGCCTACAATCACATGCCGTAGCAGGAGTTCCATAGATATACTGACACAGGGAGAGGCTTAATGGGGCGATTTATCATTTTGTGCAATTTCATTCTTATTGTCTTAAAAAGAGGGAATCTGCACCAATATTCAGGGAATTTCGCATATAGATTGGTGGTTCTTATGTGTGTAAGCCTATATAAAATGGAGAGTGACGTCACCAGTCGAAATAGCTGTACCCCCCGAAGCTCACGGTATAATTCGAACACTGAGTTAATTTAAATTAATTTAACAACTTAAGGATAATTCTGCAAGAGTTATCGTTCTGGCTGAAATACAAGGGCAAGAACTAATTCTAGCTAACATATATGCACCTAATGTAGATGATCAAGCATTTGTTATAGATTTGGAAAAAGAAATTACAATTATTGTTCTCCATTTGATAATGGATCCAGTTCTGGACTACAGTGGGGTTGCAGCACGCAGGGCCCCCAGAGCCTCTCTCACATTACAGAAGATGAGTAGGATTTTAGGCTTGGTTGATATTGGTTGATAGCAGAAATATTGAGAATTGTAAACCCAGCTGGGAGAGACTATCCTTTTTTTTCCATCAGTGCACAAGACATATTCTAGGATAGACTTTTTCTTTTTAATGTTCAAATCACTGGCTCCCTTTGCTATAGGATAATTGTGGAAGAGTTATTATCTTTCTGGCTGAAATACAAGGGTGAGTAACATATATGTAGATGATCAGGAATTTTTTATAGATTTGGAAAGGAAATTACAAGCTGTAGGTAACCACAATATTGTTCTAGGGGGGAAGAGGGGTGGACTCTGGGCTTGGTGGATAGTTGAACAATTGTGACTCCAGCTGACCATGCGTGTGTGTGCCTAGACCTGCTGCCTCAAAGTGAGAGAAGGTGCTCTTATAGGGGTCGCCTTAGTCTATATCGACAACTATTAATTTCCGGGATTGCTCCTGTGCCGCAGAAAATTCCGCCAGATGTCCCCAATTTTAGGCCGGATGTCCATCAGCTTCCTCTTTCTTTGGGTTGCCGTTCTAAACTCTGGTGGATTTCTGAGGACTATGGTTAACTGCTCCTCAGATCTCTGCAGGGTAAATCCAGACAGCTAGCTAGACTATCTGTCCAATCTGAGTTTTCTGTTGCACCACTAAAACTACTTTTGAACATACACGTTCCACCAAAACAAGTTCCTTCCAGAGGCTATTTAGCAGAGGCACCGTGGCTCCGTCCGGAGCTTAGCGTCGCCCAAGACGATTGTTATTGGTTTAAAGAAATATACTTGGCAATCAATTGGTCCTTGGTCATCTTCAGGGGTGGCGTGGGAGGCCTTCATATATTAATATATATATATATATATATATATATATATATATATATATATATATATATATATATATATATATATATATATATATATATATATATATATATTAATATATATAATGAATAGTGCTAAAGAATTAGAAAGTAAAATCAAACATGCTAAAACAGAGATTAAGCGAAAAATCTAATAAAATACCAATATAATCATATTCTAGCTCAGAAGATTGAATTCAATTCATTCAGGGCAAAAAAAAAAAAATCATTTGAATCGGGAGACAAAGCAGGAAAATTGCTAGCAAAATACATAAACATATACTCCTACAACATGCACAAAAGCATAACCACACACAGGGTCTGGTGACAGCACGGCGATCAATAGAAAACGGCTGTTTTCCTTTACTTTTGCATTGTGTAGGCTGTTATGGAGCATGCTCATACAGGCTACTCTTGCTGAGGTTTTCAAGGTGATCTAAGAGTAGAAATTTGCTGTGGATTTTTCATGCTTTAGCAGAGCTCTTGGCAAATTGTTCAAGACACAGTATCCAACTTTCACCCACACGCTGTCTAGTGGCAGCCACACAGCCAGTCCTTCTTTTAACGTAACCACGCTATCAAAAGTCAGAGTCCCCTCTGTTGAGTTTGATCCTGTAGTCATCAAAGCTATTTAATAAAATCTATAAAACTCTTTTTAAGTATGAAACATCCATGCTGACCACCACTGTAGCTATTTGCTGCTAGGTGCTACCCTATGGGTGCAACTGCTAAGGTCACGTGACATGAGGCAGGTTCGGTCTTTGACCTCATCGTTGATCATTCAACACAGTGTGACTACTCGTGTGCAAATCGATGTAAACGTTGGCCAGAGCATCAAACCTGCAATAGAGGCCAAAGCCTCTGCCTTGACGCTCGGCCCACCCATGGCCTGAAACTTGATGCATTCAGGAACGGTAGTTTTTGGAGCAAGCTGTGGTAAAAAGAGCATTCCATTATGTTTAAACAACTTTTTTGACTGTTTTACTGGAGTATGGATAATCCTGATGTAACGTGGCTGGTGTGGATGGAGGGAGCTTCAATAGCAGTTAGCCGGAGCTCCAAGGTTGCCAACAAGCTCAAAGAGACTACAGATAACTGAACGGAGATTCCACACTGTTTTGAAAACCAATAGAAATAGTAAGACATTAGTACAGGTTAAAATGTACAGACAGAAGACAACAAGATGTCATGAAGACAGCAACAGCAAATAAAAGCCATTTAGAGCCAGAGGAAGCAGTAGAACATTAGAACAGTAACACATCAACAGTATCCACATTCAGTACATTAAGCCATTTTCTTGAAACATGCAAACATGCAGAGCAGTAATAAGCAGTGAGACAAAAAAATTAAAATAATACACTCACTATGGAGCTCTTGATAGAATATTAAAAGTTCCATTACAAGTTAATATGATGGTGAAATAGATACAAGTAATAGTGCGTAACTTTTAGATATTAATGAACATCCATTACATTCCAGCCGTTGCCAAATGAGTTGCTACAAAGCTAATTAAGACTATCAGCTCCACACAACTCTCTCTGGATTTCTCAGTATGACTATGTTCAGAAGATTGTGGCGTCCGGTGACTTTCCCGCGCAGAAACTCGAGCGAAGATAAATACCTCTTCTGAAGAGTGCATTATGTTTTTTTAATCCTCCTTGTCCTCCTTGGTTACTAGCAACCGTGTTGAGGGAGGGGTGGGGGTGTGATCACCGAAGGCTTGCTTCATGTGGATGCAATGACAATGTTGTTGTCAATACTTTGAATTCCTCATGGGGGAGACAGATAACTATGCACTAGCTAAGTACAAGTGAATGGTTCATACATCCCCTCGCCATGCAGAGTTGGCTGTATCTCACAACAGTAAGACATAGGACATGTTAGCAGCAGGTTAGCCAGTAATAACAATAATAATAATAAAATTAACATGAGATTAAAAATGTTAACGTCTGACTTTTCAGAAGCCAGACCTTGAGATGTTTTTTGTTTGGTAGGTGGTACAGTTTAATCATTAGCAGGTGTCAGGTGGTAATTACATTTCCCCAACTAAGGATGTCATATTTGTCAAAAATGTTGCAATGATGGTAAGTATTGTGTTTTCTGTCGAACACTTTGAGAGCCTGTTTGTACATAGAGAGAAGCTTAAGTGTTGCTCGTGTCCAGCTTGTCGTACAGTAAATTAAGTGGGGGATGATCATTGCATTCAAATATAGTTTTGCTGCTGTATTTGTTAGGCAGCGTCTTATGTACCTAAAATTAGCCAGATTGTATTTTGTAATTTGCATTACTTTTTTCACTTGTTTTTTGATGGACAAGGTGGAGTCAAGAATGATACCGAGATATTTGACATGAGAGACAACTTGGATGATATCTCCAGACACATAGACGTTGGGATCACAGTCAGATGCAGAGTGTGTCTTTGTAAAAAATATGCCGACAGTTTCTCTGATATTAAGAAACAGGTGTGAATCATTGTGAATCATCAAGCCATTTGGTTAGATTTGCCATTGTTGCATTGAGTTTAGAAGCTGCTTGTTCTTTGGTTTTTGCATGGACATAAATTACAGTATCATCTGCATATATCCGAACTTCACACCCTGTGCAATGGTAAGTCGTTTACCTATAAGCTAAACAGGAGAGGTCCCAGGTTTGTGATTTCCCTTAGCTTCCCCTATTGGCTTTAGCTGCTCGGATGTCCTTTGTTACCCTATTTCTACGGTAAGTGAAATGTGAAAATGTGTCCGTCATTCAATAGTTTAGTCTTAAGAAATGTTTGCAGAACAAGGTCTGTTCTTCATTAATCTCTGTATATCACCATTCATCCAGGGGAGAGTCTGTCACCTTCATCATTTTGTGGCCTCTAATGTACAGACATGTGAGGGTTTGATGGGAATTGTGTCGTCAAACTGCAAATTAGGCATGTGGTTCATGCTGCTTTGGGGTTCAAAGCCCCTCAGGATGAGAGTGAGAGCTTTAACTCAGGCGCAGCACACAGCGGAGGATAACATGGTTGATGTACAAGAAAACTCAAAGTCTTTACATCTCACTTGGATTTTATTTTTTTATTTTCGCTGAGAGCGCCCGTTTTCCTCCATGTTTTAATTGACTGCTCTATCAGAGTGCCAGGGGACCCTGCACAAGAGTTTGCCAATCCCCCTGTGATCACCACACCCCAACCCAGCCTCAGAGGGACCGGCAAAACTTGGATACTGCTCCATTATATCTGTATGTCGTTGGCAACCGCCTAGGAATACATTGTGAGACAAGCTTGTTATACAGTAAGAATCCAGGAGGAAGCGAGTCACCTCAGTCCTTTTCAGAATCACTCTCCGTGAGGTATTGGATGCTGCTCTTTATGTCAAGTGGACTTATTCTGATTCTTAGAGAAAAGGGAGCCAAACATTACTCAACCAGTGAAGGTGGTGGAGTGTATTTATGCATGGCAGGCGCAAGATCACAAAGTGCAGCATTTCTTTTTTTCACCAAAGCGATATTGATAACAGGGGACTCCATCTGGAAAGTCGACCCCAGCCTCGTGTCACTCCCATCATTTGTTTGCTCTTTTGACCATTCTGAAAAGTGATTTGTGCGCTGGGATAAACACAGCGGATCTAAGCCCCAACCAGCGCTTATAAAAGGAAACTGTTAGGGAATGATTTCCCACCTGGATTCAGTCTGGATAAGCAGTTTGAAATGGCAGCTGCTCGTATACTGTTGACTGCATTACTGAGTCTGTGCAAGGCCGCAATATTGCATCGCTCCTTCATTGTCTGATCCAGAAGTGCTACTAGTGGAAAAAAAAAGTCTAAGAAAAGAGTGTGAGAAGTTGAGTTAAATCATGCCAAGTTGTAGAACATACAAACTTAGTGAGAGATTATAGCTGGAGTCACTTCACATCAGGCAGATCCACCAGGGAGCTAATAGAGACAGGAGAAACAGGAGGAGCTGTCTCTTCTTACTCTTATTCATTGGGGGGATTGATATGCTGGAAAAAAAAGGAAAGGAATCACAAAGGATAAGGCTGAGAGATCCAGGCTTTGCTACACATTGGGCCTGTCATCTTCTGTTGCCATTTTGATATTTCCTCCCGTCTTAGGCTCCTTTCAGATTGGCTAAGGGCTGTTTTCAAATTCACTCCACTGATCAGTCTGGGGTAGGTTGAAGATCAGGGAAGGTTTGGAAATCCAAAATATTTGAATGATAAAAAGGAGAATGTGATATTTAATGTCCTTACATGTCTTCGTGTCAGTTGTCAACACACTGTAGCCATGTGTCTTTGAATGAGAATTTATTTTAGCGATACTGTGGGAGACACATCTAATAGGCATTTAGCTATCATTGTTGCTTTGACTGTGCCGCTGCTGAAATGTTGACACATGCTCCAAACTGGATGGAACTGCGTGGTTGAAAAGGCTGAGAGGAAGCAGAATAATTGGACAACTATGGATGGGAAAACCACGGGATGCGGCAAATCTGAGCGATGAGACCCCGTATCAGGATGTATTAAATGGAGCTAGGTCATCTGTAATTATGCCCCTGTTGCAAGGAGGAAGACATATGATCATTGTAT
Source organism: Sander lucioperca (assembly GCF_008315115.2). Classification (NCBI taxonomy): domain Eukaryota; kingdom Metazoa; phylum Chordata; class Actinopteri; order Perciformes; family Percidae; genus Sander; species Sander lucioperca. Next base: position 424,353 of record NC_050192.1, on the reverse strand, counting down.
CCCAGTTTTTTTTAGCTTTTCAACCTCCATTTTGATGTGAAGGCCCGGGCCACCAAAAAGAAACCCGCTGCTGACTCAGACCAGCTTCTCTTTCATTTTTGAGATATTTTTTCCACATTGAGAGCTGATTGGTTGATCCCATCCACCTCTATATACACAGAGTGGGCAGATGGCTTTCCCTGGAGTCTTACCTTTTATATCTTTATTGGTAGCAGCACAACTGCACAGACATGGGATGTCTTCAGATGCCCTTCGGTCATTCTCTAAAGCAAGGAGCAAATAATCTCTGCTGTCTGAGGGGAAACTTCACAGAAACAGTCGTCCTGGAATAATTGCTTCAAACAAATGAGCTCTTGAAGGTCCATTAGGCAAGCATTGTTCCCATCAAACAGTGTGTGATACTGAGGGTTGCTCAGAGGGCCTGTGTGAAACAGATGGGGCTCCACATTTCTAATGAGAATTACAATGCTATCCAAGTCCTGTACGCTTCCCCTGAATTTAAAGACACATTATTTGTCACATGCACAGATCCTGAATGATCTGCTGGACTGACAAAAGATTCATATGAATGGGATCATAGAAAGAAGTCCTGGTTGAACAATATTCAGGAAATCTTGCATGGTTTTTTCCCCCCACTGTTCATGCTACATATCCTGATTATTATATTGTTCTTTTTGAGTTAAACATTTTTAACACAATCCCATTAACATCCACTTTAATCAGCCTTTGCACATATGGTGCAAACTATTTATATAAATATAAATATTTCATATTTCAAAATGCTCAATATTATATTTTATTTATAGTGTCAAATCACAACAGAAGTTATCTAGGGACACTTTACAGATAGAGTAGGTCTGTCTTTTATTCAGTCTCTTAATTTCCCACATGTTCATGTTTGACATTTACAAACCCAGCAAAACTGATTCTATCGTCTGAACGGGCTGCTCAAAAGCACTGTGCAGCTGTTGGTGTGTGTGTTTGTATGTGTGCCCTGAAGAGAGGCTATAAGGAACAGCTGAAGGACAGGGCGAGTGTAACTCAAAATATTTCTTTATTTCCACTGAGTGTACCCCAGCCAATTAAATGTTACTGTCCGAGATTTAATCGCTTCATTATATTAGCCAATCACATCATGCACTGTGTGCTTTTTTAGTTCAGCTTTCACAGAAAGACAGCTGGTAGGACTGCCCTGTATTGAACTGATTGAAACCAAAGTGAATCTTTTATTAACAGATCATTTATTATTTGACTTGGTTAGAAAAGCAATATGCCCGAAACATATCTTTCAAAAACAAACATAACCCCATACTAATGGCCAGTAATATGTGAGTGTGTTTGCACATGTATTCATGTGTGCTAATGATTTTGAGAATTTCCCAGGGTGTTGTTAGGAGGGCGGCAGCCTCAGCTTCGATTATGTATCCTCTTTTATTCAATCATTGCATTGCTCTATAGCTGACATTTGGTCAATACTGCAATCTTCTAGTGATCACAATATGCCAGACAGTCTGCTCCACAGAATTCCATTAGTTTTGCCTTCAGATTGATGCACTAAAACAAGATATTGAGTGAGAAACAACAATGTGATGACTATCTCTAGGTTTAATTCTATCCTTTGAAGGATATTGAGTCATCAGTTTATTCATTCCTAAATGTCATAATTTGTTACCCATATAATAAGAATGTATACGTGCATTCTGCACAAATTACACTATGTACAAAATAATTTACAAATGTTAACATGTTAAGATAGAACATTCGCATGAACAAAAAAACGATATATTAGAAGATTCCCAATAAAGTGTAATTGGTTCATCTTACATTTGGATTTCAAATAGTTTGAAATGAGCGTTCCAAAGCCACAAAGTATTAAGAATGGCATTAAAAACAGTAATAATAATAATAATGATATGTAAAATGTATGTACTTAATGAATCAACTATTTTAGTTCTCATAGATGACGTACACCTCAAGCATACATTGTAGTAACTGACAGGATCACATTTCACTGGAATTGTATTTTATATGATTTCAGGTGAGACAAAAACCAAACCTCACTCAAAATGTTTGGCACATATCAGCCAACTATGCAATATTGTTTTTTATTCCCTGATTCACAAAAATCACATGTGAACATCTGAACAAAAAGATGTGAACACCCATTACTCCGTGTTAGTCTCGCATTGCCAGACCCTCCTCCACAGCGCTGCAAAGGAGGGTCTGGCTAGTCCACACAGCATTCCTGGATGGGAGAAAAACCTGCTCTGGTTTATTGGCATTTCTTTAAACCAATCACAATCGTCTTGGGCGGTGCTAAGCCACGGACACAATGACGGTGCCTCTACAAAATAGCCTCAGGAAGGAACTTGTTTTGATGGAACATGTGTACGTTCAAAAGTAGTTTTAGTCGTGCAACAGAAAACTCAGATTGGACAGATAGTCTAGCTAGCTGTCTGGATTTACCCTGCAGAGATCTGAGGAGCAGTTAACCATAGTCCTCAGAAATCCTCCAGAGGTTAGAACGCCAACACAAAGGAAATGAGGGACATTCGGCGGAATTTCCAGTGGCACCTGAGCAATCCCATAAGTGGAATATGGTGCATATAGACTACTCTGTGCTGACTTATACAGTCAAAAGACTAAAATGACAGGTCTAAACCACTGCAGTGATAAGTAAGTAACTAATTCTGCAAGTCCTCAAATACAGTATCAAACTGTTCCTTTAGGAACCACACTCTCTGTGGCCAAACCTCTGTTTTTATATGTGATATAATTTTCACTGTCATAATTACAAGCATTGAATTTGAAAAAAATGAAATGTGAATGGATGCTCTTAATCCCAGAAATCTGTATTGTGTTATATAAACAGTATTATTTTAGATTGACAAGCCTATGCATACGTTCTACACTCTACACACACTGCTCTACATTTACATTTACCACAACCGGAGTATGAAAACCTCATTCATGACGCTATAGTGTTAAGTGTTAATACATAACCCTGTTCAACAATATGTTGTGCGCTTCAATCAACATATCTAGATAAGGATAGTAAATGGTTTGAAAATCTGATATTACTGTTATTTATTATTTCTGTTTCTGGACACCATTTTCCTTAACCTTTGTGGGTTACATTAAACCAAAGAGGCCAGTCAAATAGGCCAGGGCTTACATAGCTGGACATTCCAAAGAGCTAATGGTAAGACAACATGCAAAACAAACACCTATTAAGCTACAAAGTTACATATTTGACCTACCTTCATTAAGTTACAGAAGCAACAAGTCCTACAAATCAAAGGACAAAATATGCCATCAGTGTATACACTGACATGAGCAGCTCTTGTACACACATCATATCATTGACTTGGTATAAAGAGCTCATGCTCATGTTCCTCAAAGGAGACATATTGCTGGTTATTTTTTGACTCACTCAATAATTAACTGCCCTTCGTCCTTTTTCTTTGGCTGTTGCATCGTCTCGTCTATTGCTCTGGAGACAGAATGCATGTCTCCATAGATTGCCACAATGTGAATATTTAAAGGAAACAGCATGAATAAATCAATGCCCTACAACTGGGTATACTTATCAGCAGCCAGGGCTTGTGACACACAACTGGATTAAACCCAAACTGCCTAAGGTTTACATACAGTATAACCTCCTTTGACTGGGATTTAAATGCTGTAGGTTCTGCAGAAATCCTAACCTTATATAGTCTTTGGGAAACACTGATATTAATTTCGACTTTATATAAGTTGTTTTTTTAGCATTTAATCACAGCTGCTATATACTTTCAGTATGCTGAGCCTGGTCTTTGAAAACATCACAAATACGCTACAGTTGCGCCTGCAGAGTAGCCTGGTTGTCAAATTGTTACTGTAGCCATGTTTCCATAAATATTTTGTTATGCAGCATGGTTTTTAGGTGCGCTTGAGGTGGGGTTTTCCTTTGTCGAAAAAGGGTTGATTTGCTAAATGGGATATGGAAACGTCTTTGCCAAATAAGTTATGACGTAGCGAACATTTGACTCCCAGGACTGATCATCTGTTTCCGCTGTTGCCGTCTTGCTATGTGCATTACAATCATTGCAATAACATGTCTTCTTCTCCCGACAGCATGAAACATGGCCAATACTAGCTGAAATGAAAGAACAATTAAAACTTGCCCAACTGAAGCAGATTCCTGAAGACTTCTCTCCATTATTTTTATCGTACATGGGGTAGAGGGCCAAGGCAATTTGTTTTTTTTTAGTTAGCAACTTCTTCTTCTACTACTTATTCTTTAATAGAATAAGCTTCAACTTCTGACTTCACTGTCGACTAGTGTATTTGCTCTAAAACAGCTGATGAAAACGTGTCTAATTTTTTTTTGCGACATTGTAAAAGTTAGCTTAAATGTGCTTCACAATTGAATGGAAACACGACCACATCACAAGGGTTTAGGTCTCAGTGGCAAAAATGTTTTTAAACATTTTTAATTATTTAGGTATGTCAGGTGAGTGTTAGTTGAGTGTTGCCATATATTTGAACCAAGGTTATAATCGTTAACGAAAACGAACAAAATAATGAAAACTAGGAGGGAAAAAACATTGTTGTTAACTGAAATTAAAAAAAAACCTGAGGCATTACAAAAAACGATAACTAAAACTATAATGTCTGTTTGCAAAACTAACTAAAATAAAATCAAATGATCGAGTAAATGTCCTTAGTTTTCGTCTTTGTCAATGTCGCTGTTATACGTTTTATCTTTCAGAGATGACATTTCCGACTATAGACCTGTTTTATACCAGCCCGGTCTCATGGCAGTTCGTGTAAATGTGACATTATTTTAATCTATTGATACGTGTTCACGGAGACGTTTTTGTCGGTTTTTACGTGGTGGACAGCACGAAAATGTTAAGTAATGTATTTCAATGGGAAGCATATTTCGTGGCCACAGCACGAAAATGGTAGTGAGTAATATAAAAAGCCAAAAATCCGCGTAGGGAGGTTGGTCGGGGTGTAGGATGGGTCAAACAACACAGGACTTTCACCCGGGTGAGCGGGGATTGCGTCCCGCGTGTGGCGCTTTGTTTCCCGGGGATAGTGGCGCTTTGTTTCCCGGGGATGGCGTCCCTGCGTGTGGCGTTTTGTCCTGCGTGTAAGGCACCCTTTCCCCGTAAGGTTTTTCCTAAACCCAACCTCCGCCACCCCGTTATTGTGGCGCGTCCCCAGCGGGCCGCCTTGCGGGCCGCCTCGCGGGCGCCTCCCGGCTTATGGAGCGTCCTTCTCGGCCGCCTCGTCCGGTGCGTCTCCAGCGGGCCGCCTCGCGGGCGCCTCCCGGCTTATAGAGCGTCCTTTTCGGCCACCTCCCAACGTCCTTTCCCCGAAAAAATAACGTGACATTTACACGTAAAAAACGAGAAAAACGTCTCTGTGAACACGTATCAATAGATTAAGAATAACGTGACATTTACACGAACTGCCGTGAGACTGTGTTGTTTATACAGTCTATTCCATAGTCATATATAGTTTCCGACTGGGAACCCAGAAATTCTGACATTCCATGGAAAATTGAACACAACATAGTCCATCCCCTCGTCTGGCATCATGGCGGTACCAAAAGTCTGAAGAAAACGGCAGAGTCCTATTTGATTATAACTGTGTCAGATAAAAACAAGTGCCTTGCAGTGGAAGGTGGTAAAATATGTGGACAATTTACTAAAGGGAAAAATCCCACGAATTTGAAAGTACATTTGAGAAGCTCGCACAAGGAGTCTAACCTAGCTTACCTTAACAAGGTAAAGGAGAAAGCAATGCCCCCTTTCACCGAAACAGAAGCTAACCTCGGTACAGGGCGTGGACGTATGGGTACAGGGCGTGGATGTATGGGTACAGGGCATGGATATATGGGTACAGGGCATGGACATATGGGTACAGGGCATGGACGTATGGGTACAGGGCGTGGACGTATGGGTACAGGGCGTGGATGTATGGGTACAGGGCGTGGATGTATGGGTACAGGGCGTGGACGTATGGGTACAGGGCGTGGACGTATGGGTACAGGGCGTGGACGTATGGGTACAGGGCGTGGACGTATGGGTACAGGGCGTGGACGTATGGGTACAGGGCGTGGACGTATGGGTACAGGGCCAGGCAGCATGACGGAGACAACAGCAGGACAGAGAACACTACAGGAGGGCTTTCACCGGTGACCCGATACCTGCTGGTTAGTACATACACAGGAACACCAACAGCAGGAGGAAGCGTGGGTTAATATGTGGATTGATACTGGGATGTCTACACAACTGTGTGAGTCGATTGACTTCAAAAAGTTCGCCACTTTACTTGAACCAAAGTTCAAAACACCTGTTCATGTATGTCTTTTTTAAGCGTTCATTATACTCGCCATTCCCGACCTGTCGCGCGACAGTGTGACGTCATGGGAGCGCCGTAACTATTTATACTCACACTTGGTGGTCGTGACACTAGTTGCAAGTTCGTCTTCTCCTGAACAGAGGTGGCGCAACTGAGGAAAGGCTACCGACTTTGCTATTTCGCTATGGAGTAGAAGAAGAAAAAGGTAAACAATGGCAGAACCGGCAGCAGCAGCATTGACGTCAATGTCAACAGTGGCTAAGATGATATTGGAGTCAATGGACGAGGAAGAACAGCTGCTTTTGAGCCCGCTTGCAAAGAAACGAAGAGAAAGAAGGTGGAATGTTCATCCTTTGAATAACACCAAATATGATGAGTTCAATATCCTCGTGAAACAAATGAGGATGATAGACGAAGAGAAGCACTTTGAATACTTCAGAATGTCTGCACGATTCGATGACCTACTTCGTCGGATCAAGACTTTCATTCGCCATAAACGAACTCATCTTAACCCAATAAGTTTACAAGAGAGACTTGCAGTCACTCTATTCCTGGTATCTGGTACCACTCAGAATGCAGTTGCTATTGGCGCACTTGCTTGGGAAGCTTGCCCTCGAACTTGTCCATGCTTCCTTTTTCCGCTTTGTCGTGCGCCGCTGAAAAAAATAGAAATAGTGGTAAAAAATAGTGGTGCACGACCTCTGGTCACACACTTTAAATCCTGGCACGCCAGTGAGATCTACGTCATTTGGAGGTCACATTGTCGCGTGACAGGTTGGAAACGGCGACTGTAAAGAGGCCTTTAGTCTGTTGGCTATTTAGGTTTTTTCCTGGCACACGTCACTTACACATTTTGCACTTACTGCTGCATCTTGTGTAGACTGTTTACATATTTGTGCTCATCATCATATGTACATTTTATGTACTGGTGTTACTATTGAATACATTGTGAATACATATTTCTAAAATTGTATGATGTTTTTGTTGAGTTATTATTTAATTAATTGTTTTTCTGACCTTTTTGAATCTTGCCCCTGACAAATAACCCATATTACAAAAAAGACTAAAACTAACACTAAAACTAATAAAAACTAAACTAAAAGTAAGCATTTTCAAAAAATAAAAAATAAACTAAACTAGCAAACCCGCTTTAAAAACTAACTCAAACTAAACTGAATTTGAAAAAAAAAGTCAAAACGAAATGACAATAAAAACTTAATGCTTAAAATGCTAAACTATAATAACCTTGATTCGAACACAGAGCAGAAGTAATCAAATTTAGATTTGACTTGGATTCACCAAGAGGGAAGCTATCCAGTCTTACGCCAGAAACACACTGCACGTGGAGACACCATGAATAACCGTGAAGTGGAGCTATTTTCATTTCGGCGTCCATGTTATCCAATCTGTCTGGCTACTGGCTGCAATCGAAGCATATGATATGATGTCTTTTGCCCAATCATGGAGAACGCTTGTCAGGAAAATAAAAAACGTGGGTTGTTTTAAGCTGTTTTTTGATATATGTTAAAGTGGGCAGCAGCGCCTAGAGCATTCAGTGGTAGCTACCTTAACCGAAAAAGCCTAACAATAAAGAAGGTAGCCACATGGGGGTTCTAATTGAGTTTCATCGAACTGAATGTCAAATTGCAACATGGAGTTAAGTTAAAATATATTTTCTTTTTTATTTAGTAATTGTTAGTCATATAATCATTCTGAGTTGTATTTTAGATTGAGTTCAACATTGTATATGTTTTAATCCTCATCATCATTGAACGTCCATCTTCATAGATTAAAAGTCAGAGGATCACCAATGTGATTACAATATATCTGTAGGGGAACATGAATGTGTGTGCCAAATTTCATGGCAATCCATCAGTTAGTTGTAGAGACAGTTCACTTAAAATAATAAATGTCAACCTCATGGTAGCTCTGTCGGGATCACCAAAGTCATAAGGAATCACTCTTTGGGTACCGTGAATAACTGTAAAATTTCATGTAAATCCATCCAATAATTCTCGTCTGGACCAAAGTGGTGGCACCCACTGACTGACTTACATTGCCATCCCTAGTGACATGGCTTAAGTAAGAGGTTTACAATAGAAATATGGAATGTTGCATAAGGCCCAATGTCTTTGTGTTTTGTTGGGTCCAACCACAATTTAACTGGATTTACCCATAAATTAGATCTAACCTGGAACAAAGACATACTTGAAGTTCTAGTGCAGTGTTGCCTTAAGGCCTGTAACCAGTGGTACACAATGTCAAATGCATGAAAACATGCCTCAGTGATAGCTTGTTTGGTAATGACAATATGTTATAAAATAAGGTGTGGTGTAAGTGGTAAAAACGTATTGATAGTAAAACAAATTCATCTTGATGCTGCTTAGAAGGCCACAGCAAAACAAGCACAAAAGTTGTACACAAACAACAAAATGTAATCAAAGTCATATTACAGAGAGAGCAAAGGAAAAATATCCAAACATATATGTAGCTCTGCGCTGTCTATGTGGATATAATAATGAAGGAACCTTAGCCTCCACCGGTATTTCCTCCCTCGCAATCCCACAGTATCAATTGAGTCAATCAGAGCTTATTCCAAAGGCCGGGGTAGGACACAGGGACCTTATTTCCAGATAGAGACTTGGCATTATCATTCATATTAAACAATAACCCAATGGCACTTATTTTCAGAGAACAATATCAGCGGTCAATCAATAATGCATCCAAGGTTCAATTTGAAATTGATATTCTGCTTGCTGTTAATATCATGTGGCTGCTCAGCTGCAGCTCTGTGTCTACGAAGGAATTACCTGGCTAAATAAACAAAGGGTATAGTGTGAATGGCTGCCACACAGCAGATATTTATCTACTGGGAGGACAGCTTAATATTGCAGGAAACATTAATATAAGAGGAGGATAAGCAAATACTTGTGGAGATAAAATGTTTGCTATGAAGCAGCTAAACGATTTTCGACTACCACATGTCAATAATAGGAAAGCTTATGCATTTGTTAAAGTTCTGCTTTTTTGCCGATTTACATAGAAATTGCCTTATTTTAGACTAAATAAGGACCTCTTTCAATCTCTTATTATAGCTCTTTATCCGAGGTCTGGGATAGGATATGGTATTGATTGAGAGTGTTCCTGTGCTAGTGCACTGCACTGATGGAGCAATTTTCAACAGTTAAGAATGGACTTCCCATTCTATTGCTGCTTATCAGAGGGGGTAAGAAACAGTACTACACAGTAAGTACTAGACTTTAATCCAGTACAGTTAATGACACAATATTACTCTGCCTTGTTTGACTACCTGTACTTATCAATCTTAAGTTTAACTCACTATGTTGGCATCAAAATGTGTTGGGCAGCTGTAGGTCAGGTGGTAACATGGGTTGTCCAAAAGGATTGGTGGTTCAATCCCCAGCTCCTCCTGTCCACATGTTGTCACCTGTGTTGTGTGTAGAATAGGCAAAACTGGACTGTGCGTCTCTTTGGACAGAAATGTCTGGCAAATGAGTGAAAATATTTATTCCCTCAGTGATGGCAAATCTTTTTCAACATAATAATCTTGTGCTTAATTAGTAGTGGTACGTAATGTGGTTGGTTTAATTGGTCATTGGCTAAATCTGAAGTGTGCACTACAGACTTATACTGTATGTCCTGTGATGGATCTGAAGTCTGCAAAAGTAAAAAAAAAGTACTATGAAATAGGATTTTTAGGACTTGGTCAATACCAAGATTTTGACCTTGTAATCCATCTGAGAGATTTTTTTTAACAGTTCTAAATGGAATTCCCATAGGTACAAGTGTCACTACATAAATAATCTATGTAATGCTTAGTTTTATCATCATTATCAACCTTTATTAAGTTCTCGAAGGTACAATTGAGGGCGAGCCCTCATTTTCAATGTAGCCGAGATGACAGAAAATAAATACACAATGAAATTTAAAACACAGTAGACAAACAGCGCAAACATTAAAAATGTGAATGACCAGAGAAGATACTAAAACAATTATGTGAAATCACATTTGAAGGAAATAAATCAAATCAATAGTAAAAGAATCGGGATAAAATCACGGACATTTAAATGACTAAAAACAATTACAACCAGAAACATGACTATTTAAAACCATTGCTCTTAACTGCCCATAAGACGGAAGACAATTTCATCTCATTTTCAACTGACTGTTGAAGCCTGTTCCAGGTTGTTGGAGCATTAAAAATATAAAACTGATTTACCTGATTAACGATGTAGGGCAACATAGCAGCGTAAATAAAAGACTATATAAGTGTCTCTAGTCTGCTCTGTTGTTGGGATATGTGCATTGCTTTTGAAATGTTCATAAATCCTTAGCCAGTGTAGCCGGTTTGACTAACCCATAACAGAAATGTAGAGCCAACTAGCTAAATAATCCTTGTATTATTTTTGGCATGTTTAACTTATTAGTAGAACACACAATAAAACATTGCATCCTTCTCCATGTCACGGAACATTACCCAGACATACTATGGCTTATTATTTACCATAAATACTTTGAATGAGTAACCAGCTGCTATCATCGTGGCATAAGCAGTTAACTACCGGCATCGATTTGATTGGCATAGACGTTGAGGTATTTTCTCACTATGATCCATCTTCAGATAGTCTAAACAATGGATGCAGGCCTATGTATTGATTACACCTGATAGCCTAGTTTTACTGTAAAGTCCAACATTGGCGTGAATCTACAGAAGCAGCTTCCTATATGATTTGATTTGATTTTTATTATTATTGTGTCATACATGAATATTTTCAGCCCAGGAAGGCAAACAAGACACCATTATTTAGAAAAAGACACCAGAAACCAAAGTAGTATCATATATTACAAATAATACTAAACATATAAACCATACTGACGTTTTTTCCCGAGCTTTACAACGGCATTATTAACCCATGAGGTAAATGGATGGAATACCCCATAGCAGGAGCCATGTTATCCATGTAAACAGTGAGGCTGATGACATGCATGAAATACAGCTGCCTCCACAGAAGCCCACAAATGGTTATTGATGAAAATATAATGGTGGATTGTGCTCTCCTTCTGTGGCTCACCGTTAGCACACAAGGACCATAAGAATAACCATCATTTCAGGAGAACAAATATTACCCCTTGGGCTCCAATTATTTTCATGCATTTGCTCCTTCGGTGTCTGACTAGATTCTTTGTTAATGCTAAATAAATAGTGTTTTGCTTACACCCTGTGTTTAAAAATCTAGCTGCTATGTGATGCACAATTGAGCTAGGTCATTTATTTATTTTAACCTTTATTTATACAGGTAATCTCATTGAGACTCGGGGTCTCATTCTCAAGAGAGACCTGTTGGGGACAATACAGCAACAATCAGGTACAGACAGACAGCTATATAAAATCCCCTAGCGGGATCAAGCTGGACAAAGTAAAGGCTTATTATGTCTTATTAATGTACTAATGACAGCATATTTTAGGTGTTTGGTGTCTAATTAGGGTATAACTGTTTGTTTTCTGTCTGATAAAGACCATGTTATTTCTATTTAATTTGATACAAAGTAAGGTTTATTACATATTTTTAATGTACTGTAAAATAAAGTGCAACCATTATTCATGACACCATTTGATAGTGAAATTAAACTTCATGACATCTTCATGACAAGTCCAAATATTTCACTTTAGTTAAGGTATAGGAAAATATTGTATAATGTCAACATATAAAGCTACATAGTTCCCTTAGGTTTGATAATTAGGTCTGCTATGACATATTTATTACAGGTTTGTTGTCTTGCTTAATGTCAAGTTGTCATGACACAAACATCTCAAACAAAGTCAACTTTTCATTAAAACTGTCATTTACCCAATGACAACAGTCATAAACATGAATTAAGACTCCTTCATGTTCATCACAGGTGTCATGTCGTTGGTTATGACGGTGTCATGTCAGTCTTATTCACACCCTTCAAGTAAAGCTGCTTATACACCGACCAGACGGCCGACCGTTGGCAGAAAAGGCAGTTGGACTGATCAGTCTCCTCGAGTTGGTCAAAAAAGTGCCTCAGAACACACCGAAGAGACGAGACGTAATACATCTCCATAACAACCGGCAGCTGATTGGACAAACGCGTCACGTGGGTCTGGTTTCTCTTGAAATTCAAACCAGACTGTCATGGCGGTTTATTCAGAATACCCTCACATAGAGTCCCGACTGCACGGAAAACACCGAACACTCGAGTCACCGACCTCGCCAGACTGTCCAACGGCCGATTATCGGGTTGGTGTGTAGCTGCGTTAAGTTTCTAACAACTTGTAATTGTTATTTATGCCAAAAAAAATGAGTTTTTACAGGGTACTAACATTTCATTCAATTAGCTAATTTCATTTAGTATGATATGTTGTATAATTAAATTGTATGTATTTTTTATTTTGTCCCCATAACTACGCCATATCAGGCCTTATTCATGCTGCAACAGCTGATTCAGTGATTGACCCATTTAATGGAAAATGACCAAATGCAGCACAGAAGACTCCAGCCAACTTTTGCTCCATGCAAAGACTGGTATCATCAAAGACAGAGTAAAGTTTACTCCAACTAATTGGCAGCAACATAAAAGGGAGATTGCAGCATTAGAAGACACAGAAAAACCTCCAAATCTTTATTTTATTAATTTATCTGTTTTTTTTTTAATCACACGGCAAAAACAAAGCATTTGCTCGTTAATGATGAAAGAGCTCCATAACTCCCATGTTGACTGACAATCACTGAGATGTATGACACCTCTCAACTTGTCATAGAGGAGTTATTTGTACTCTGCTGCGATCCATTCTGTGAGGAAAGACCAGATGTCCCGTCTTAATTAGGCCGGCAGTGATGTTTTTAATGACTTCTAGCCCATTACAGGCGACGGAAGAGTTTTCAGATCTTCCTCCCGTCACTCCTGTGGGCCTGCTGCTCTTTGTCTCAGGCTTGAATGTGAGTTTTGACACATTTAAATCCTCCAAAGACAGTCAGGGAGAACGAACATGCACTGTGTTTGTGTGTGCGTGCGTGCGTGTGTGCGTGTGTAGGCACGCCAGAATGAGAGCCTGAGACAAAGAGTTGTTGAATATGTTGTCAAAGAACGAGAGCAACTTTCCCTAATGTGTTCTATGTTGTTCGTTTATCATGCGTACTTCATTTATGGGAACGTGGGCACGTATTGTAAAATATATTTAATTCATGGTATATAAAGTTGAAAAACTAGGCCATCGTAGTTGATGCAGGATCTGCTGTGTGTGCTCCTTAAATAATAGTGCAAAGGAAGGAAAAAAAAAAACGCCCTCCAAGGAATCCATGGAGCTCTCTCTCTAAGGTTTTGAGTCAGACAACACCTTCTTTTTTTCTCCTTTCTTCCCTCCCCCTTTGCTTCAGCTCTCTTTCTTCTGTTTGGTTATTCTGTAGTTCCGCTCCCCGGCTTTTTGTTTTTTTCTTATTCTTTTTTTTTTTCCATTCTTTTTTTTCTGGCAGCCAAGACACCATAATATTGTCAGGGAATGTCTTCCCTCTCATTCATTTTATCTGGATCATGGCTCAAAAAACTGTTCACAATGAAATAGCATCAGAGAAGGCAGCAGAGTTCAGAGCTGCAGATCAAATATGAATATAGCATATTTGCAGTGATATCCTGTCGTGTGTTGTGTCAATGAGTAGCATCTGCAGAGCCGTGTTGGAGGAGACTGAGGTGAACAGACACCACCTTCCTGTCCTATCTGCAGCACATGGACCACCTCAAGGTAAAGATAGAAGTAAGTCTTCTGAACAAATGTTATTGCTTGCCTGTAATGAGGGTATAAAATGTTATTAATATTTTAGAACAAGCCCTATTTTTCATTTCTGAAACCCACTGTGGGGCTTCTTTTCAAAGGGTTTCAGTCAAAACCCAATGGGAGATTCAATTGACTTTAATCTTGCATTCGTTTGAAAATTTGAGCCCATTAGTTAACTTTGCCTTCTCTGTGCAGTTTTCATTGCATTTCAATGAAGCCGCTTTCCTGTGGTGTTAAAACACTAATAGTTGCTTCAAATAGCAAATGAGAAAGAGGGAACATGAGCACGAATGAGAATAAGAGAGGAAGGAAAAATGAGGGAGAAGGGGAGAGGAGAAGATGGTTAAGATGGTCAGAAATATTATTGTGAAACATCTATATTTCCAATTTGAACATTCTATATATATATGGCCTTGGGGGTCAGAGAAATCCAATACATTGCTGTGAGGTACAGTCATCATATATTAATGTGCTGGTGTGAATAATTTGCAGATTGAGACACATTGCCTCAACACTTTGTACCACCTGTCATGCTCTGACAACATATCAGCTGCGTCCACGTAGCAAGGCTTATTGGTGAAACACATTGTGGCTGCATCGATGAGAGGTCAGAATGGCCATAATAAAATAAAGGGAAAAGGGTGGACCCTGAATAATTCTCTTTGATGTCAGTTGGACCTCAGAAGTAAGACTCTCTAATTGCCACGGCCCAGTACCGTTTCTCTCCTCTCTCCACTCTTTCTGGACAGTGTTCACCTGCTGTCACTGTACACAACCACACTTCCGAGGTTCCCTCACCTAAGGCTAGCTACTCTCCGTATCTCAGTATGATGGATGTGAATGCTCTTCATACAATATATCCCCTTTAGACTTTAAGTTCCGAGCATCTTGAAAATTGCCTTTTTTGGATTCATGAGTGAGGGCATTGGAAACCTCCCAGCAGTGCTTTCACCAAGCATTTTTCAAAAGGTGTTTGTGTCACCAAGCTCATCTAGCTCTCCACTCAGCCAGCCCGTCCAACCAGCAGCCTCACCCAAACACAAAAGGCACACAACCGTCGGGGTCAGTGGATGTGACTGCATCCTACCCTGTCCACTGCCTTTAACCAAATGTCATTATGCTTTTCATCACAAGCTAAACAGCTATCGTATTCACCCAGAATCCCCATTAATGAAAAGTAGGTCAAGTGCAGAGTTCCAAAAGGAATGCCAAAATCTCCCACCCCTGTACTACCCCATACCGCCAGCCCGACCCTGGGGAAAAACGTGTGGAGAAGAAACTCTCTCCAGCGAATTTGTCATGCTTCTCAGCCAGCTCTGGCTCACGTTAAATGTATGTACACATCAAAGGAAATGAGGAGAATGGCTATTTCCAGAGCACTCTCTGCATTGTTAGATTACCTAAATGCCTCTCCTGCTGGTGGGCAAGGCTGCGTCAATGCAAAATGAGTCAGCAGATCTTATAGAAATGCCAAAGTATCTTGTGGATTTTATAGAATCAGACTCTGTGTCCTTGTGGGTTCCCACCTACCTTACTGCAGTCCTTCATCAAATGAAGGCTCATGTTGTTGTTTCTGCTGCCTCTGTTTAATCAGGCAGCCCCATCCCCCTCCCCAGCATCATCACAAGCTACTGACACAATGCCTGACTAATCCTATGCCCAGCTTTGGGATATGGCACCCACACAGTCAAATGAGCAAACAAAGAAGCTTAAGTCCTCTATACTGGATTAAGGAGGTATAGGAATAATGGTGGGCCATAGATACTCAGTGAGCACGGCTGCTGCTGGCTACCATGCACCCAGCCACACCAAGCCAAGTGTCTCAGACTGTCTGAGCCCAGCCTAGCTGAGCCCATCTGTCATGAGCCTGTGCAACACGCAGTGGTTACTCTGACCATCATCAGTTTCGCCCATATGTGTCAACTTGAGACATAAATCATATCAGGAAAACTTACAGCCGATGACTGATAGACCCTGACATCAACAAGAACTCTTCCTACACCTGAATGGATGAACGCACCGCTCACTGGGCTCTGTCCCTAAAAAACATGTCAGCTTTTGTGGAAACATTGCCAAATTACTTAACATCTGTAAGTCAATAAATAAACTACTTCTAAGTAGAATTTTAACCCCAAGACTTATATCTTAAAAACAGAACAATCAGCTAACAGTGTTGACATGGGAGACCAAAACCTGTGCTTACCAATGGTATCTGGCAACCTGTGCTATAGCTGGACATGCTGCACAGAACTGCTGGGCACCTGACTGCCCCTAAAGCCACACATTGTCTTTACATTTCTGCTCATGTACAGATAAAGCAAACCAGATCCAACATTTTTATCAGTGAACTTTGGACAGAGCCAGGCTATCTGTTTCCCCCCTGCGTCTTTATGCTAAGCTAAGCTAACCACGTCCTGACTCTAGCTCGGTGTTGAAAGAGGAACGCCATGTGTATAGTGTAAAACATTTGTTTTACACTATACACATAATCCCATATATTGTTGTTGGCATATGATAAAGGAGACATATTATGCTTTTCTGTATTTTCTGTCATAGCCTATCTATAATGTATATTGTCAAATGTCACATTACACGTGGCCAAATAATGAGGTAAACTTTCATTTGATACCATTTTTTGTACTTCATTCTATATCCATCATGTGAATGGAAACTGCAAAGCACCACTCCACCACTAGCTGCTGTGGTAGGGTTAGGGTTAGGGTAGGCCAATCACACGTTACATTAAATCGAAAAATGCCTGCTGTGATTGGCTGCAAGCAAAACCATAGAAAGTTATTTTTTCCTCGATCTGGGTACAAAAATGATCGAGTGCTGGATTCGTTTAACTGGACAGGTTTTGATACTAGTAGGTAATGGATAATTTGTGATTTGATAACATGTGGACAATGACAATGTTATGTTTTTACATGCTGGCTGTTTAGCAGGTATGTTTACTATGGTCAGGGAAGTGCGCCTATGTTCCCACAGCCCTATGTTCCCACATTTCTAAGATTTTTTTTCCATTGAAAATAAGGCCCTATGTTCCCACATTTCTAAGATTGTTTTCCAAAATTAGGCCCTATGTTCCCACATTTCCTTTTTCATAAATTTGTATCCAATTTTATCCCCCTTTCTCCCAATTTGGTAGCCAATTACACCCAACCTATTATCCAGTAGCAATGGACTACAGATGAAATGTAAACCTAACCCTAACCTAGGGCCTACTTTTAAGAAAAATCTTAGAAATGTGGGAACATAGGGCCTAATTTTCAGTGAAAAAATCCCCATGAATAGCCCATTCAGGCCTGAAGAAGACCCAGTAGGGTCAAAACGTTGCCTTTATATTAAATATGGGAGTTTAAAGCTGTGTTGAGGACATTACATTTTTTCATTTTAGTATTTTACATTTGTCCTGCACCTGCCAGAAGGTGGGTTGTGCACACAATTACTTTTATAACAGTTTAGCATATTAGCATGCTAACATGTGCTTAGCAGCACTAAACAGCTGAGTATTATGGGAATGTGATTATTTTTGCATACATTGGACAAATTAATATTTTGGCCTGATGATGGTGATAAATCAAGGGATCATCAAAGTCAGAGGGATTTGTCCTTTAGCCACCGCAAATATGCCAAATTCCATGACAATCCATCTATATTAATTAAGACCAAAGTCAGTAGTATTTTCCAAAATATTGAAATATTCCTTTCTAAAAAACATTCAAATGGGAATTTACAGTGGTGAAAAACACTTGAGTAATCCTCCCATTCCACAGCTCCATTCTCTCACTGGACCAGCTACCAGCTCCCGGCTCCAGGCAGCTATCAGAGGATGTTTTCCAGACTAGCAAATCAGGTATGGTCACCCAATTCGTTTTATCACGTATAGATCCAATCAGAGAGGAAACACTGCTGCCTTCATTACACTGCCATTACAGTTACTATTCAACATGCACGTGGCGGTACAAACTGTTGTTTGGCAGTGATGGCAGCCAGTATGTACATTGTTTTAACAGGATGGATGATGAACAGACTGGTGCTCCACTGTTGTGTAATGAAAGATGGTGAGCATCCAGCACAACAAAGTGCGGACTCTGATAGATTATAGAGCAGGTGGGATTTAATACTCGACTGGACTGTTCAAAGCAGGTGTGCATATTGCTAACAGCATATGTGCTGGTGTGTTTGTGTGTGTGTGCTGCTTTGTGGTTTGTGTATGCGTGTTTAGAGGCAGTATTTCTGTTTGTATTTGTGTCTGGAGGTGTGTGTGTGTGTGTGTGTGTGTGTGTATCTGTGTGTCAGTCTGTCTATAAGTGTTTAAAGGCTCAGTCATTGGACCCGAGGGAAAGGAAAATGAAGGAAAAGGCACAGGGCAAAGTTGCAGCGTGGGGGTCTGTATCGAACCCGGGCCATCTACCCACGATCCCTGCTGCATCCAATTTCAGCAGCAACGCTTCCTGTTAAACCCCATCAAACAGACACACGGCGGCACAAAGGAAAACCTCATCTCCACGGGAAACTAATCCGCCGGTGTGCGCTGTAAGCCTGTCAGGTTTTTTTTTTTTTTTATTGAAAGAAGTCATCACTCATTTCGCCAAAGATTAAAAGTATGGCTAAATTGAGAAAATCCGCTTATGAATTCTGAATTTAAATAGTGAGTTGGAGGGGCAGCTAGGAGAGATGCCAAGTCTTGTGGGGAGCACAGACAGGTATGGGAGGTGAGATAAATTGAAAATATACATATTTGTTTTTGTAGTTGGATTTCCCATAACCATCAGACTGTTTTTCATTTTTAGTGAAAGCAGAGGGTGGAGGGGAGCTGGAAGCAGAAGGCCTTCCCATCCGCACACAGCAGTATAGGAAATGAGAGCGCCTCACCTCACAGGCAGTGTCTTGATTGGAGATTCCAGCTGCAGAGACACGCATGTGAAATTACTTCCTGTGACTTTAATTGCCTTGCTGTTGGCTACAAGGTCTTTCAGCAGGAGAAGGCCAATTGCTTACTAGCTTTGCCATGGAGAGCGAGTCAACAGGGGCATGTCCAGGGAGTGGCCTGGGGTGGCACGGGACCCTGAAATCATTATCCTAAACTATTATCGTCTCTCTGCCCAGTCAGAGGCGCCACCCAACAGTGAAGAATTCATCTTGATTTTGTGAAAGTGTTGTAATAGGAATAAAACAGTTGGAAAGATGTCACTGGATAAGGCTGCAGTACGATGTGGTGGGGTTTTAAAAAAAAGAAGAAGAGCGTAAAGGACCTTTCAAAGTAACAGCTTTGTGGTCTGATAAAAAAATATTTTTAAAATCCTTACATATGGAGTGAACAGCACAACATGTTGAGCGAGGTTATGTTCCAAGGTTTTCTTCAGTTCATCGACATTCTATCCAATGTCTAATGTTTTAGTCCATACATACCTTAAGGCTTCAATCGCCTTGAATACTATATCTTATGTCAGGGACACACGTTCACAAACGTTCATAAATACTTGGTGTTATTTCCTTCTGCTTGCCCTGTATGGCTGAAGAAAGTCTGAAAGAGTGTATGAACTAAAGAGTGTTCTTATATTTTAATGAATCTACAAAATCAAGAAAATACTACAAGTAAATACAACATGCCAGTCTCCCTTTTTTTCGTCACATGTATCTGAGCTGTGCTTTCCAACAGACTGATATCACTCTTGTCTATGAGATATTTCATGCACTGGCCAGGGAGCCTGTGTCTAAGGTGATAATTATGTCAGCTCACAGACCAAATGATGTATTATTTATTTTGCAGTAACTCGCTGATCCCTCTCCCTCTAACTGTTGGCTGAGATGTGTGCCCCTGGAGTGGTCATTAATCTGATATCTGGCCGGCCTGGGCGCAGCCCCTATGATCCTGACCCAATCTCAGATCCTTATCCAAGGAGGAAGAGGGCTGCAGGCCAGGATTTGGAGGCCCCGGCTATCTCTCTCTTTATAATTGATAGGTTTTAGGCGATTATACGCTTCACGTGATTACGATCTATAACGATGTATTGATTGGACTGTAGTGGGATCCCACTGGCCTGCTTTTCATGCCAGAGACACCTACACCTCCTCTCCATCGTCCGGTATCTGACTGCTATACATTTTGGTTTGGAGCTATTTCAGACTTTGATATAAGTAAGACAGGCGCCGATACTGTGTGTGAAATATAATACACATATACACACACTTAGAAGAAGTTATTTTCTTGAACAAGGATAGACCATTATATGGAGGCTGATTTTGGCCTTTTATTCTCCAAGGTATTTGGGTGGGTCAGTATCCTCCAGCTCTGATAATAATAATGAAGATTTCTTCCTGTCTGGAAAAGCAGACCTGACATTTCCCAATGAACACTGTTTTGCTGATTTGTAGGTGATGATATGTAATGTATTCTCCTAGGTTAAGACCAGACATTATTTAGTTTGTTTTCCAGGTAACTAAATGTTTAAGCCATGCATGGGGTCTGGGGTGGCTCCAGCCCCAGAGTGAAATCTGATTGGCCAGATTGATTGACCACGTCATAACTGTGATGAAGAAGAAAAGAATATACAGCCCATTGAGAGGACCTAATATAACTGTGTGTGGAGGCAACATTTCATCTTTCAATAACAAACCCTACTTCTACAATAACTACTTATGTGCCTCTACACTTTTATCTTCTGGGAAAATAATATTTGTTCTTTCATGGTGCAACAACTAACCATTCACAGTAGACACATTTCTGCTTTTAACAGAATTTCAATGGCAATATTAAATGTTTTGCGGGTCTTTAATTGAACCTACTACTTTGAAGTATAATATACTGATATATTAGTGTATTATCAACAACGTGTCTACAGCATACCAGTATCGTCCTTTTGAGCAGAAGCATACAGGTGTGACTGTTGGCCTGTGAAGCAGTAGAGGAGCAATGAGAGATAGTTAATTATGATACGAATGCTCTCTGATCTCTATCAGCTGCCATACAGCCCTGAGCTCTGAAACATGAAGGACAGCTCAGACCAAACAGCACTCACTAACACAGCGATCTATGGCCACAGTATTTGTGGGGTGACATGTGCTGTAGCATGGCATGGCAGCTCAGCTGCCTATCAGTACACATCAACACCCCGCTGACACAAGGTAGCACATCAATGATGATGACAAACCAAACTTAAATATTTTTGGGTGGATCCCATTGTCAAAAATGACACATTTTCAAGATTCTTAAAATGTTAGTGTCGATCACATACATTGTCTTAGCTCAAAAGCTTTCAAATAACATAAAAGACATGCACCCATGAAACACTCACATAAAATGATGTTAAAACACAAACTCCATAAATCCATAAATAAACCAGAAGGACACTCGGAGAGTGCAGACCTCTGCCAAGCCATGTCCTCTCTCTGTTAATGCAGTGGGAATTTTCCCTTCCTGGCAATCATGTTCCCGATTATTCCAACAACACATGAATGCAGCACAAACGCTCTATCTCGCAATGTTAACAAAAGCGAAAATGAATTCATATCTCTGCCCCGTGATTTGGAAAACACAGCTACTTTCATCGCAATGCAATGTCATCTGACAACACACTGCTTTGGCCAATCAAATACCTGCAAGTGTACAGACCTGGTAAATTACTTTGTAACGTGTAACAGTTTGATTCTATTGTTTAAATTACACACGACTGTTGTTATAATGATAAATACATGTTTCTAAGTGCCACAAACACTTCAGAACGACAACAATGAGCCGTTGAGTAAATTCTTGCTGTGCCATTCATGTGGGTGGGGGAGTCGCAGATGGTCTTTCGTGCTATATTGGCCCAGAAACATTAACACTGAAGTATGCATCCAGTGAGAAACTTTCATGAGAATGAATGGGATACCTTGGAGCACGAAATGTTCGAATCCACTAGGTTGGGCCTTTCTGAATGTTAGTGAATGTGTTTGGTCTGTCTGTGTGTTCGTTGTAGTATCTAAATATAGAAACAAACCTAAATAATTTGTAGCCTAGTTTGATTAAAAAGAAGAAATTAGAGGGCGTCATGTGACCTAATGGCGAACTAGTTGGGTGAAGGACAAGCTCCGTATAGTGCACTGCTGTATTTATCCTTTTGAAGATACTGACCAGAGATATTTGCAGCATATGCTCCGTTGGGGAGACGTGGCTGAAAGGTATCAAAATGACGCCGCTGCTGTGACCGTGGCAGAAAAGCAACAGGCTAACAACATGTCGACATATTGGTAAAATAATCGCAGCACTAGAGAAAATCTCTGCTAAGCTAGAAGGTCTGAAGGAAATTCGCTGCTCCATTGTTTCGATGGAGTCGATCATCTCCAGCCTGGTCACCAGAATAAATGAGGTTGAGAGCCACGTGGAGAGTTCCAAGGCAGTCGAGAGGGAGAGACAAGATGATCCTACAGCTAGCAAGAGAGAGGACATTGACATACTTTGGGACAAAATTGAAGATTTTAAAGATCAAACCCCGACGCAATAATGTCCGTTTTGTTGGCATCCCTGAGGCTAAGGATTGATTCCGAAACCTGTATCCTACCAAACTTAAAATAGAAGCCAAGGCTGGAGTTAAGACATTTGAATGCCCCCCCGGAAGGCGATGTCATTCATAGAAAATATGGAGTGATTTGTCGGCGAGGGATTTATAATGATGTGCAGCCGCTGCTAAAGGCTGCTTTATTTTTTTTTGTCTCGGCTTTCTCATGGGACTGGCGCAAAGATAAGACACCGGCTGGGATCATACTCGGACATATTTCTCGATATTTCTCGGACTCGAACGGATTACGGACCGTAAAGACAAACTTTAAAAGGGAGTTAAACTGTGCGTTGTTCAGGTTCAGGTGCACATGGACTGTTCTGTGAGTATTAGGGATTTAGTTGTTTTTAGTCATCACACCTATGTATTTGGTATGTGCTCAGAAGATGGCTGTGATATTTGAATATATATTTATGTCGTCCAACTTAAGCTCCGTACGTTTCTCCACCTGGAATGTTAATGGAATGGGGAATCCCATCAAGAGGAGGAAGGTTATGTTCAATCTTAACATGATGTCATATTTTTGAAAGAAATACAAGTTGATTGTGGAATCTGAAAAATTGTGTGGAGGATGGGTAGGATCTGTGTTTCATAGTGTGGGGTCTAGCAGGAGTAGAGGGGTCATTACACTGATTAGCAAGCACCTGCAATTTAAATTGATTTAACAACTTAAGGATTATTCTGGAAGAGTTATTATTGTTCTGGCTGAAATACAAGGACAAGAACTAATTCTGGCTCTCACATTACAGAAGATGAGTAGGATTTTAGGCTTGGTTGATATTTGGAGAATTTTAAACCCAGCTGGGAGAGAGTATCCATTTTTTTTCGTCAGTGCACAAGACATATTCTAGGATAGACTTTCTTTTTAATGTCTAAATCACTGGCTACCTTTGCTGTAGGATGTGTGATAGGAAATATGGTAATTTCTGACCATGTGTGGGTGTGCCTAGACCTGCTGCCTCAAAGTGAGGGATGGTGCTCTTATAGGTGGCGCCTTAACTCCTCCCTTTTACAGGAGCCAGAAAATATAGAATTGCTTAGGTCTGAGCTAAAAGATAACTTGCGGATCAATTGGTCCTCAGTGTCGTATTCAGGGGTGGCATGGAATACCTTAAAGAATGTGTTCAGGGAGTGCATTATACATTATACAACATGCTTCACTTCACTTCACTGTTAGAACTAGAAAGTAAAATCTAACATGCTGAAATGGGGATTAAACAAAGAATTTCATGGGATGGCCTGAGAAACCTGACTCAATTAAAATACCAATATAATCATATTCTATCTCAGAAGGTTGAATTCAATTTATTCAGGGCAAGACAAAATTATTTTCAATCAGGAGACAAAGCAGGAAAATTACTCGCTAAATACATAAAAGAGAGGGAATCAGCTTTCACTGTTTCTGGAGTTAGATGTAATTGTGGATATGTTTTTACAGCAACTGTAGATATTCACAAGCTTTTTAAAGAATTTTACACTGATCTCAATGGGTCATTATCTACCTCTACTGATGAAGAAATGTGTTCCTTCATTGAGCCACTAGGGCTTCCCAAACTGACAGAAGAGCAAAGAAAACTGTGATGCGGATTTGTCTATAGAGGAAATTAAAGAGGAAATTGGGGCCCTGCTTGCGGGTAAGGCACCAGGGCCCGATGGCTTCACAGCAGAAAAGAGTTTTGCAACTGAACTGGCTCCACTTCTGTTAGAGGTATATAGAGAGGCAGTGGAGAAGGGCACACTGCCACCAACATTTAGGCAGGCTTTGATAACTTTGATTCCTAAAAAAGGTAAAGACCCAGGCCCAGGAGACTGTAAGAATTACCGCCCAATTTCCCTAATGCAGTTAGATGTTAAGATTATTTCTAAAATGTTGGCAAATAGCTTAAATAAGGTTAATACTTCTATAATTCATCCTGATCAGGTGGGGTTTATTCCTGGGCGTAGCTCGCCAGATAATATCAGGCGTCTCATTAATATTGCATGGTCTGTAGCTGATAGACAATCCGCAATATCTGCTATTTCCCTCGATGCCGAAAAGGCGTTTGATATGGTGGAATATATACTATATGTTCAAATTTTGGAAATGTATGGGTTTGGCAGCATTAAAGTGGATTAAGATGCTGTAGAACACCCAAAGGCTGCAGTGCAAACTAACGGGTTGATATTGATATTCTAACGGGTTGATATTCTGCTCTTGAAAGGGGAACAAGACAGGGATCACCTCTTTCTCCTTTATTTTGTTTAGCCATAGAGCCTTTAGCAGCAGCCATTGGTGGGGAGACTAACTTCCAAGGTGTTAAGGTAGGAGGTGTAGTGCACAAACCTATGCTTTATGCGGATGACATATTACTTTTTGTTTCCGAACCTAGCAGATCAGTCCAATTCAGAAGCGTTACCTTTAACAGCTCAGTGCCCCATAACAGCCTTCCAATAGGGTGCATTTCAGTGGGCAAAGCAAGGTACCGTATGTGGGTATCTTATTCCCTCCCTAGTTAAAAGACCTAGTTAGTTAATTTGGATCCATTATTTAATAAAATCTCTTTTGATGTTTATAGATGGGCGACTCATCTCTCAATAGCATTAAGGGTCAATGTTATAAAAATGGTTTGTGTTCCTAAGCTGAATTACCTTATCCAATATCTTCCTCTGGAGGTTCCTCTGTCATATTTAAATGGTTTGACAGGATAACAAAGACATTTATATGGAATGGTAAAAAAAACCCGGCTACATTTTAATAAATTACAAAGACCGATTGATAGAGAAGGTTTGGGTCTACCAAAGATGTTGTTAGGGAAATGGTGGACCCAAAAATGCAACAACAACAGGGCAGTGGTGAGCTTGGGGATTTAATAAAATAAAAAGTGATACAACAAAAGGAGTCCTGAAGAAAACAGGCAGAAATGGTACCGAAACCAGGCATCCAAAAATAAACTGGCACACCGAGACTAAGGGGGTAGACACACACACACACACACACACACACACACACACACACACACACACACACACACACAATGATCTGACAACAGACAAAGACAACACAGAGACTAAATACATAAGGTAACGAGGGTGAAACAAGGGACAGGTGACATGAGGGCTCAGAAACAGGTGAAACATATCGGGGTGGGGCAGCCAATCACAAAGGCAGGAAAACACAAGGCAGGAAGTAAAACAGGACATGACATGGGAGAAACAGACTACAAAATAAAACAGGAAACTGAAGCATAAAACATACACAAGGATGAAAACGGTAAAACGCAACAGAGAACACAAGAGAGTAAACAACAAGGAAATGGGGAATGAATTAACACAGTAAAACAGGAAAAACTATAACAGAAAATCACAACCATGACAGATGTATTATTACTATGCTTTTAACTTAAAGTGCCCATATTATGAAAAAATCACTTTTTCTGGGATTTGGGGTGTTATGTTGTGTCTCTGGTGCTTCCACACACATACAAACTTTGAAAAAAATCCATCCATGCTGTTTAGAGTGAGATACAGTTTCTGAATGTGTCCTGCCTTCAGTCTCTGGGTGAGCTGTTCAAAATCGGCACGGCTTGTGATGTCACAAGCCAAAACGAGCTGGCTAACCACAACCATTAGCTCGTAGTGTTAGCATTAGCATGCTAACGCTAGCATGCTACCTCGTTCTCAATAGCAAAGCACTGCTACAACACACACAAGTTCACCATAATCTACAAAAGAACTACTTCCATGTGCGCCCTCATTTAGAAGTCTCCCAGCTAATCCTGCCTTGTAACTGACCAAAGTTGTAGAAACAGCCTTTCTTTTACTGTCTATGGAGCTAGCTAGCTGACATGATCTACATCTGAGCTACTGCGCATGTGCAAGTGCAATCAAAGAGAGTACAGAAGAAGAAGAAGAAAAGAGGTCTCACTCTGTAGCTAAAAGAGAGACCAGGTGAAAAGAGGAGCTGCAGCAGTGAGAGAGAGAGCAGTGCAGTACAACACAAATATGGTGTTTTTTGAAAATTAAACCATGTAAACCTATTCTGGTACAACCTTAAAATACAATTATGAACCTGAAAATGAGCATAATATGGCTGCTTTAAGGCATCTGGTCCACTGGTCATTTCCTTCTGAGAGCGCCCCACCCTGGTGTGTATTTATCAATCTGTTCTTGCCCCATTATCGCCCTTACAAAGCCTGTCTGTTAATGTGAATGGTGAAGCAAAAACACATCTGATAATCTCTCACTTAAATGTCCTTTGGACCAAAGTGGCCCGGCTGTTTGAACTGGATCCATATCTAAATGCTTCATTAAGTATCTGGCGTTATCCAAAGTTATGTATTGGTACATCTCCTCTTTTTTTGGAGGGACTGGTTGGAGAAGAGAATTGTTACACTGGGGGATCTGTATCTCGGTGGTATATTGAAATCCTTTGAGGATGTGGTACAGCAATTTCAAATCCCTAGGTCTCAATTTTTTAGATATTTGCATTTCGCCATCTGTTGGTGGGGAATTCTGGATTCAGTTCTTCAGCCCCGAAGGCACCAGAATGTTTAGATAAGTTGTTGTTGAAATATGGAGGTCATGAGGCTTCTGGGTATTATTCTATGCTTATGCAGGACCTGGGGGATGGAGCCTGGACAGCCCTCAAAAAGACATGGGAAAGGGATCTGAGTAATACACTGGGTGATAAGGAGTGGGACAGAATCTGTAGGAATATTTAAACTGTCACCCGATGGGAGGGTGTGCCTCATTCAGTTCAAGATTATGCATAGCTTCTATCGGACTACGTCCAGATTGTTTGGAATTTATCTGAAATACACACCAAATTGTTGGAAATGTAAGACAGAGGATGGCCAATTACTCCATGTCATATGGTCCTGTGATAAGGTCCAGGAATTTTGGACCAGGATACATGATAACCTATGTCGGATTGCAGGGGCCCAGGTTCCATTCAGCCCAAGATTATTTGTTCTGGGAGATGGTCCAAAAGGTCTTTTACTTGAAGCAAAAATCCAGGCAGGCAAAAGTACAAAGGTGTAAGGCTGAGGCAAAGTCAGAAAAACACAAACAGGATCAAAAACTAGCTAGGCTCCAGATCAACAACCTAGACACTAGAGCAAAAGCACTGAGACAATCTGGCAGAGGGACAGTGGAAATGACTTGGTTGATATACTAGGGAGCTAATGAGTGAATTGGAAACAGCTGAGTGGGGAGGATGAGCAGGTGAAGTGAATCAAGTGATGGGAGGGCAAGCAGATGGAAGTGGCAGGGCCTGAAATGACAGCAGAGTTGAACACAGGCATAATTAAGAAAACAGGAGGACTTCAAAACCATGACACTAGAAAGTGGGGAAAAGTACCTGAACTTTCTGGAGGGCTCCTAAGAAGTTTTGTGCTGGGAAGAGATGTGTATGATAGGTTTGTGGTTTATTGTCTGTTTTTGTTGAATGATCTGGAATGTTGTAGTTGCTGTGTCATCTTTTCTTGATTTTTGTCTGGGTGGGTGGTGATGATGGGGGGGGGGGGAGAGATTTGTTCATGTTGTGAGTTGTATGTTTTGTAGTTTGTTTAAAAAAAAAAAAAAAAAAAATGCTAATCACAAAAAAGAAGGAGAAATTAAGTTACAACTATTCACATACATACACAGATCTTTGCTGGCTATATCTCCTTTTCTTTCTTAATCGCCCAGTGATTACAAGGCTAAAGGAGATAGCATACATTGAAGATTCCTTATTTAGCGTTAAAGGTACACTGTGTAGGAATTTCTCCCATCTAGCGGTGAAATTGTATTTTGCATTCAAACGAATAGTGCTCTCTAGCACCTCGCTTTTTCAAATGTGTGTCGCAACTGCGGTAGCCGTTATGTACCAAGAAGCTATGACACCATGTCTTCCAATTTTCGCTTTTTTGGCGACGAGGATTCCTTCTCCTGTGGCTCGGCATAAGTGTGATCCTCCATTATGAACTAAAGTGCAGTGCAGGCTTTCAAATTTGCCGGGGCAGAGACAAGCGCCTCTCACTGACCTCCTTCTCCGTTTCAGCTGGTTTCAGTCACGTGACGCTGGCTCTGAACGAAAACGCATTGGGGATTAGCTAGACAGGTAGGCTAGTGCTCTATGTCCCTCTCAGCCATTATAGTTTTTCAAAATGGCGGAACGACATAGAAGCCTCCTTGGACTTGCCCGTCCAATGTAAATACAGATAAGGAATTCTTCGCTTACGAGGATAAGTCGGATCATTGGCTGAGGTCATTTTACACCAATGAGGAAATATTTATGAATGAAGAAATCAGTTAGGATCCAAAACCTTGATCCGGATTTGAACACACCTCTATAAAGGTGAATTAATAAATGGTTATAATGCACAAACGTGACTGAGTGTTGCATTCAGGGCCACACTGCAGAGAGCAACAGCCCCTGTCTCTGACTTCCCCTCCCAGAATCCATCTATCTCAGTAGCAAGCCATGCAGGGAGAAAGAGAGGGAATTAAAGAAAAGCAGACAGAAGCACTTCTAGCTCATTCCAGCATTATGGCACATTTCCATTTTTCGCCTCGGTCTTAATCTCCATTGAGTGACTGTCATCACCCTCCGGCAGTAATTAGGCATGGACTCTGGACAACAACAGACGAGCCGCTCTAGCTCGTCTTGAGAAGCAAAATACCTTTAGCTTATGGTAAGCAATATTCTGTGCCAGGCAACTTTTACTGCTGATTAGCAATTAGCCCAAACTAGCGGCAGCCGGAGCGCTAATGTTTAATTTGCTCCTCTAATGATATACGCCGTTGTGGTGCAGGCAGTGGGGGTGGAAGCAGGCACGGAGACGTATGGATTTCTACTTAATTCCTTTTCATTTACGACCTGACAGGCCCGCAGGTAGGAAAGGGAGGAAATTTCTTTGCGATTAGTAATGGCTGCTCCTCAAAGAGAAGGCAGCAGGCGAATGCTAAGAAGGTGCACGCACACACACACTCACACTCAGACACACACACACACACACACAGACACACTTCACTTACTGTCTCATTTCTGGGCCCTTCCGAGCACATTCACTAGCTCAATTATTCACAGTGAAGTTTGAATAATAATAGCATTTTCTCTGAGAAAACAGAGTGATTACTGGGCGCGTCTCCTCCTTCTGTTAGGAGAAGCAGTTGTTGTGAATATGAGCTGAACATACCTGGAGAGCTATT
This sequence comes from Sander lucioperca, assembly GCF_008315115.2. Lineage (NCBI taxonomy): Eukaryota > Metazoa > Chordata > Actinopteri > Perciformes > Percidae > Sander > Sander lucioperca. Next base: position 394,467 of record NC_050192.1, on the reverse strand, counting down.
ACAGAGGCCCCTCCAGTAAATGGATGCGGCACGCTGTCACTATGATAATGTTGTTTCAGCTAAGAAGCCTGCGGCCTTGGGAAAGATCAGAAGGAAACAAGGGACGTGACATCGGTAAACATCTTAACCAAATGATGAGGTGATTCTGCACTAAAGATGTGTTTACTATAATGTGTGGCAAAAAAGGCAATTTGTAATCCGTGGGATCAGTCATTATGGGGTGACATTTTGTGCAATAACACCATTAAAATTGAGTCTGACCACACATTCAAACGCATGTTGTTGTCTTTGGCTGGTAAGGGCGCCGCGGTGACAGTTTACACAAGCTTTTGCTGCCTTGTGCTGAGCTAATATGTGTGCTGTATGAGGCAGTGGTTCTTTAGCTCCTAATACCGTATTTAGTGCAGATACTCTGCTGTTTGCAAACACAAGCAGGTGGTGTCAGAGGAGGCTTCAGCAGCTCCCACAGGACCACCATCATCTGGGGGGAATTTAAACTAAAACGTGCTAGTGGGCCGGACTCGACAAATCAGGTGGACTGGACAAATCTCTGGTGGGCTTTGTCTGGAACAGGGGCTTGTTAAAAAGTGCAATGGGCGCTGTGGGAATGGCCCCTCTCCCCTCGGGGTTAGGGACTCCTCCTCTCTAATGAAGCTGGAGGATGAGGCTCGTTATGTGCTGCTGCCTGTTATTCACCAGGCCGAGACTTCCTCACTCTCGCCCTCATTTTCTCTTCCACTGGATGTAGTGTGGCGACTGCAGTGTGAGACCATTTCGGATCCTCTTTTTTTCTTCCAAACTGCTTCAGCGTTATAGATGTTTCAGAGGGGAGTGATTTAGAGGAGATGTGGCCCTGCAGAAGTTGAGACAAATGGAGGCAGTCAGGGCTGCTGGGGAACATCCAGCGTGTGGACAGCTGTAGTGCTTAGATGGTGACGATAACAATAAGAATTGTCTAGTGGGTCATTAGAACTCTAACACTGACAATCACTCACACTGGCCACTGGATTCTTTATTCTCAAACATGAAAACACAACAGGCTGCGGCTTCTTGGACTCTATACAGATGCAACAAATAGAGATCTAGTATATTCAGGGTGTCCGCGGGGGCTTAAAAAGTCTAAATAAGTCTAAAATTTCAAAATAAATATTTTAGGCCTTAAAAAGTCTTAAATTCGCTGAAGTATTGTGTTCTAGGTCTTAAATCATTTTAAACAGGACTTAAAGGAACATGCCGACTTATTGGGACTTTGTCTTATTCACCGTATCCCCCAGAGTTCGATAAGTCCATACATACCCTTCTCATCTCTGTGTGTGTTGTAACTCTTTCAGACGGCTCCACCGGTAGCTTAGCCTGGCACGGATCCTGAAGGTAATCGGTTCCAACTAGCCTACGGCTCTGAATAAGTGACAAAATAATGCCAAAATTTTCCTGTTTACATGTTGTGATTTTTATAATCGAAGCGTGTACAAATAACAAGGTCACATGAGACACAGCCATCTTCTAACCGTATATAAACTGAGAACTATATTCTCAGAAAGGCGAAGCATTGCTACTCTCTGCACGGGGCTTCTCAGATGCTGCAAGCATATCACTCCGCCCAAGTAACAGAAGTAGCACTGCTTTGCCTTTCTGAGAATAGTGACTATACAAATCACAACATGTAAATAGGAACATTTGGTGTTATTTTGTCTTATTCGGAGCAGTAGGCTAGATGGATCCAATTACCTTCAGGATCCGTGCTAGGCTAAGCTACCGGTGGAGCCGTCGGACAGAGTTACAACACGCACGGAGATGAGAAGGGTATGTATGGACTTATGTAACTCTGGGGGATACGGGGAATAAGACAAAGTCCCAATAAGTCGGAGTGTTCCTTTAATTTCCCTACGTTAATGTGACGCTCCCTCTAATGCTCACTGAAATATATATTTTTTTTTATTATTCCGTGGTGTTCCGTACTTCTTCCTTTCGATAGTCAGTAGTATAGACTACTGACTGGTAAACTTTATCATACCTACGTATGTGCTTATCTATGTGTTCATTTGAAGTTAAAAACAAACAAACAGTAGATATGTCCATTTACAGTAAAAGTACAATTTTAACAATCTGCATGAATTCCCCTACCTCTAAGTGAAAGTATGATGATGGCAATGCTATTTGATAGCCCAACGGAGGAACAATATTAGACCAAAACATCCCAGCTGGAGGATCCATTATGAGCAGCTTGCATCATTGTGGTGATGCATTAAAGGTTTCCTGGGATGGTGGTGGCACCTGGACTGTGGCTGCACCACTGCTCCTCTTTGTCATTAGTCATATTTCTATCAGCATTACTGCTATACAGGGATGACGGAGGGCTTTAAAAATTTGCAAGGTATTCTCATAACTGTGTGTATATAAAATATAAATATGTGGTAATACTTGCTGTAAATTATAGTGTGGTCTAGACCTACTCTATATGTAAAGTGTCTCGAGATAACTCTTGTTATGATAAATAAAATTGAATTGAAAATGGAATTGAATTGTTTTACGATATAGGAATTTGGTCAGATATATCAGGTTAACTATATCATACAGTATGTTGTATGTAAGTGTATGTAGTCATGTGGGTGGGTATGTGTGTATGTGTAGTATACACATAAATGTAATGTGTATGTATAGGTACATATGTTTAGCATATAATAATAATGTATACTTTATTAATCCCGGAAGGGGAAATTACATACATATATTTATATATTTATGATACATATATGTGCATGTCTATGCTGGATACTGTATTATATGTTATGTAAAATGCTTTTTATTTAATGGTGCTTATTTGCAAACTAGTTCATACATTCTTTTGTTTTATTTCATTTTTATATGTCTAAAATACATTTCTTCTTCATTGATATTATTGCTACTATTACTATTAGTCTATTATATCCAGTGCTATAATTATTATTAATCATATCTATTATTATTATTATTATTATTATTATTATTGTTATTATTATAGCTGTTAATATTGTTTTTGCTGCTGTGCCCTCTCTCTCTCAATTTCAATTTCTGTTTGCTTTATTGGCATCTGATATAATAATAAAAGTCTATAATAATAAATACTGTGCATGCCTCTCAAAAGGTATGTTGAAACAATACTAAAACAAAAAAATAATAATGATGATAATAATCTATACAATTCTCTACTTATTTAGCCTCATATTGTGCCAGGAGAAGACATATTTAGCTGCTGGCCATGCCATATTTGATCTTCCCCTAATAAAAAAGGAAGCTTTTTGTCCTCAGTGTAGGCAGTGAATCCTGATATACATTTTTCAAATTTTTGGAAATATTTGACTCATGTCTTTTTATTTGAGACATGTTACATAAGAAATGGAATTCTGTTTTGATGTTTCACTCTCTCATTTTTCGCTCTCAAATATTTCCCCCCATGTCGATAGTAATGCTAATCTTAACCATAAGCCATAAGTCATAACCTGTTCAAACAAAGCCGTGTCCATGTGTGCCCAGCCACTGGCTGCACTAGCTGACCACTGTAACCAAAGATTGATATATTTGTTTGCCCTTGTTTAGTTTGAAAATGACTGAAAGGGTCTTACATGGCTACAATTATCCAGAAGAAAGTCTGGATTCAAGATAAGAGAAGATCCTTTAGTGTAGCAGCCTGTGATGTGTGTGAACATATTTAATGCTGTATGAATGTGTCATAGGCGGTCCAGAATGGTCAGCATGGAGAATAATGGAGACCCACTGACAACAGAAACACATCTGTGGAAGTTTACAGCTGAAATAGTGAAGAAAATCAACACAGCTGTACATTTCAAATGATAGGTAGAAAACACAGCTGTCCTCCCTGACCGTGTGCTACACTCCCAGCTTATTTGACTTTATATTTTTATTCCCATGCACGCTCTGCTGAGGTACGGCTGTTGTGTATGTTGCTGTTGTGAAAGTTCAAAAGCAAGGTATATTTTTTTTCTCTTTCAAAGTCCACAAACTCAACTTTTCTCCAACCTGTGCAGTGGATTTGCCCAGACTCTGGGGAGCGGTAGCATGGAGGAGGAACAGGGAACTCTCACTCATCTCCTCACACAAAAACAGAGAAAGACTGACAGCCAACTGGTTCAAAGCTCCCTCTCCTCTCTCCCTCTCCTCTGGTGCAGAATTTCAATGCTTCATTTTTGTTTTTTTCCCCCCACAAAGACGTTTTTTTTCAATGATTCTCTGTCAGCCCCTCAAAGCTCCCCCTGCTCATTGATGAATTAAGATGAACATCAAAACAATGGCAACACTGTGCCCTAAGAATTGCATTGCAAACACAACGGCATTTCCTTTGTTCTGTCTTTAGAAAACACGCAAAATAGGAATATGCTGCACAGGAGGGAATGATATGCTCTTTGCAAAACAGGATCGGATTTAGCAGGCCAGGTAACAAGGTGCCACTACAATACAATGCAACACTGAGGAACATTATAAGCATTATAGTCATATCTTCTTTCATCACACGGCTGGCCTGTACATACAGGTATGGGCAGGTTGTGTATCAAAGTAGAAATACACGTGTACTGCAGACATGGTAGTGCCTTAAAGATGACCCCCAGTTAATGCAACAATAAAGCATGATGGGAGTGACACCCTTAACATGGTTCATATTACAGTACTGCATATGTACTGTTGACTGTTAAATTAAAAATGCAAGCATGATTATTGGTCTACTGTAGCATATGTAAAGGATAATTCCAGTTTATTACAACTTGGATCTTATTTCCATGGTTTGGCAAATTTTTTTTTTTTTTACCAAGTTAGTTGCTGAAATCTGGAATTACGGTGGCATCACTAAAAAGAAGTCTTGAGCGGTGAAGAAACCCCAGCAGTCATATGATTAAACAGGTTCATCCAGATGATCTAAACCACTTTATTTAGGGGTACAACTGAGAGTGATGGCAGGAAAACAGGGGGCGGCAGTTGGGAACTACCCTTGGGAAACACAGGGTTGCCCGTTCAAGTCTCTGTAAGGACTATGTATAGAGTGTGGACTGGTAGCTGGAGAGGTGCCAGTTTGTCTCCTGGAACATTGCACTGCTTTGAGCAAGGCACCGAACCCCAAACCCCACCAGGGGCGCCGTGTCGTGGTTGACCCTGTGCTTCCCCCTCAATTGCATGAATGTGTGCTGTGTGTATAAAGAGGGGATCAATAAAGTATTCTGACTCTGATTATGCAAAGGATTCTTGTATGGAATGTGTGGATTGACAATAATAATAAAAAAGTTTAAAAGAAAAATGTGCACACAACTACAGAAAGTTGTAACGGCTCAGTATAACCAGGTTTGAGAGCAAGCAGGCTGAGCTGAATGCTAGAACACTAAGTAGCAAGCATTTTTTCAGTGAGCGTGCTCTCGAATGTTCCCATTAATGTGCTAGTTGCCACAGTTTAATTTCTACTGCAACACCCTGACATGTTCACCCACATACACAGTACCCACTCCGCGACGGTTACAATGTCATTCTGTGTTAAATACAAGGTGAGATATTCAGCTCAGTGGATGCAGATGTAAGGTTCAAGAGCCTGCCTACGTAAACTCACCTCTGAATATACCAGTTCACACATACAGTATGTGCCACGGGCAGGGCTAACACACAAGCAGCAAGAAACAGACACACGTTTGTGCACGTTTGACCGCAACATATAGTGCTGGTGGACGCACCAGAACAACACTCGGCCACATCTTTTCTGAAGAAGATATAGAATATTTTCAGTTTGTATAATCCGGTTACAATTTATATTTTTTAAGAAACTCAATACCACGTCAATATTCACTCATATGCACTTGTAGTCTGTTATAATGGTACGTGTTTCTTTCCTCTCCGACTGATCATTTCACGGCCCCTCAGATTTATGTGGTGACCCTTTGGAGGGGCCCAACCCCTAGGTTGGGAACAACTGGACTGAACCACCTAATGGTATATTTAGTAAACCAGCTCCACCTCCAGCGGCTACAACAGTAAAATGCTGCTTACACATTGTTGCATCTAATAATGTCATATACAATAATACAGTATATCAGTCACAGAGGTCAAGTACTTTAAGTTGAGATATTTGTATACTAAACTCTGAAAGGAGACAGAAACAAACATTTGATACTTTAGGTACATTTCCTGATCTGTCACCATGGTTTGGTTAGGTTTAGGTTACTACCACTACTTTGTTAGAGAAAGATGAGGGTACACCGACATTGACGCGTTATTATGGATCCCACAAAACTTCTAGGCAAGCCCCGCCCTACTAAGCAGGCCAATTGGTTGGGGCTAGGCATTGACCTTGAGTGGTTAAGGTTAGGATAGCTGATTGGTCAGGGGATAAGACCTTAACATTTCAATTCAATTCAATTTTATTTATAGTATCCAATCATAACAAGAGCTATCTGGAGACACTTTACAGATAGAGTAGGTCTAGACCACACTCTATAATTTATAAAGTCTCAACAATTCTAGTAATTCCCCCAAGAGCAAGCATTTAGTGCGACAGTGGCGAAGAAAAACTACCTTTTAGGGAGAACACTCGGACAGACCCAGGCTCTTGGTAGGAGGTGTCTGACGGTGCCGGTTGGGGATGTGATGAACAGTGGAAATAATCGTTACAATGAAGATAATGGAACAGTGACTAAAAAATGGTAGTCGTAGTAGTTCATGTCATAGCAGGGCACTGCAACCAAGATCTTGGTGCCATCCTAATCCAACGAAATATGCTGGGAAAAAGAAACATAAGGACTCCAGGGAGTAAACTCCCCAGACCTAGGTTAGTAAAAAGCATTTCTGGATCTCCTCACTCCCTAACTATATGCTTTATCAAAGAGGAGGGTTTTCAGTTCATTCTTAAATGTGGTGACAGTGTCTGCCCCCCGAACCCAGACTGGGAGCTGGTTCCACAGGAGAGGAGCCTGGTAGCTGAAGGCTATGGCTCCCATTCTACTTTTAAAGACTCTAGGAACCACAAGTAGTTCTAGATTTTGCGAGCGTAGTGCTCTAGTGGGACAATAAGGTACTAAGAGCTCTTCTAGATATGATGGTGCTAGACCATTTAGAGCTTTGTAGGTCAGGAGAATGATTTTAAATTCAATCCTGGATTTTACAGGAAGCCAATGCAGAGAAGCTAATACAGGAGAAATATGATCTCTTTTCTTAGTTTTTGTCAGAACACGTGCTGCAGCATTCTGGATTAGTTGGAGGGTCTTAAGGGACTTATTTGGGCAACCTGATAGTAAAGAATTACAGTAGTCCAGCCTGGAAGTAATGAAGGCATGGACTAGTTTTTCTGCATCGTTTTGAGACAGGATGTTCCTAATTTTGGCAATGTTACGAAGATGGAAAAAGGCTGTTCTTGAGGATTGTTTTAGATGGGCGTTAAAGGATATATCCTGATCAAAAATAACTCCTAGATTTCTGACAGTAGTGCTGGAGGCCAGAGCAATACCATCTAGGGTAGCTATATCTTTAGATAGCGAAGTTCGGAGGTGTTTGGGGCCGAGCACAATAACTTCGTTTTGTTTGAGTTTAATATCAGAAAATTGTAGGTCATCCAGGATTTTATATCTTTCATGCATGCTTGAAGTTTAGCTAACTGACTGGTTTCATCTGGCTTGATTGACAAGTATAACTGGGTGTCATCCGCATAACAGTGAAAGTTAACTGAGTGTTTCCTAATAATAATTGCCTAGAGGAAGCATATATAAGGAGAATAGAATTGGTCCAAGCACTGAGCCTTGTGGAACGCCATGGCTAACTTTAGCGTGCTTGGAGGATTTATCGTTAATATTAACAAAGTGAGATCGATCAGAGAAATAGGACTTAAACCAGCTTAGTGCGATTCCTTTAATGCCAACTAAATGTTCAAATCTCTGTAACAGGATGGTATGGTCAATAGTGTCGAATGCAGCACTAAGATCTAATAAGACAAGTATTATCGGGTTATGTTACCTAGCATAAGCATGGACGCCTGGCCAATATTAGCGTGTGAATGCTATTGAAGGGAGGGCCGTGCTTAGAAATTGTGTGGGTTCCATAATAACGCGACATTGACTGTTGGTAGGAAGCATCACACAAACACCAGGAACACAGAATACAGCTGGTACAGGCAGAGACTTCTCAACAAAAGTATGACAACTAAACAACACCAGACACAGAGAGCCCAGAGACTAAATACATGAGGTAACGAGGGTGAAACGAGGGACAGGTGACATGAGAGCTGATGAACAAGTGGAACACATCAGGGCAGGGCAGACAATCACAGAGGCGGGGAAACACAAGGCAGGAAGTAAAACAAGACATGACACAGGAGAAACAGACACTACAAAGTAAAACAGAAAACTGAAGCATGAATTTAGCATTTTCCAATTAAGACATGGGATATGCCGGTATTATTTTTTACAGCACATTCCAAATATGTGTCTCTATCAGGGTTTTTACTGCAGTTTGCAACAGTTTACAGCCAGTTTACAGCTTACGGTCAGCTCTGTGTTGCTATGGTTGTTGGACACAACAATAGAGTCATCTCATCTTCATCAGCAGCCTCAGCGGGCTTCTCTGCATCAGGCTTGGACACGCCCTGTGGCAGCTCCCTTAATTCTGACATCCCGACAAGTTGAAATATCACTATAGGTAAGCCACCGTTCACTATAATATCCGACAGTTTATTCAGTGGAGCTGATCAGGCGCACTGATTCAATGTAATGCTGTCACTGCTCCACAGCAGCGTCAAGTGCTCCAGCCAACACAGCGTTTCCTTCACCAGACATCCAACAACAAGCAAGCGACATCAATCTCCACAACAGCACCTGAACCTTAGCTGAACATACAATGATTGCTTCGGCACATGATTCATTGCACATCCAATATTGTTCATTTTAACTCTTGTCCCGAAGTCCAATTGCGTCTGTTACTTCCACGTGATCGCTTGTTTAAAATCCATTTTCCTTTTTTTTACCCTGTGTCCAAGGAGTATTGCGAGCAACTCCAACGCAAAAGTTTTTTTTAACTTATTGTATTGGCTATTCCGTTTCAAAATGATATCCCACCTATAGAAACAAATCTTTATGATCCTACCAAAACGTTGTAGGCTAATATAGCATGTGTGTGTGTGTGAATCAGGGAAAATAAATAATACTGATGGTTTGATGAACAGGATGATGGTTAAAAAGTCGTGTTTGGTCTCAACTAAAGCTAAAGGACTCCCAACACTTCCCACTCGTGTTTCCAACTTCCCTTTATTAATTATACCACACCCACAATTACTATGGTGTGGCCGATTTGCCAATCAGTGGCATAGCTGTCAATCAAAATCAGTGGATCAGATCAATCAGCACAGTTTGGAGTTGTGACGCAGAGTGTAGCCGAGGTAATGCATCATTAAAAGTGATGCAGCAGGGAGGGATGATCTGGTAATGACGACACTTCTCTTCAGATTTCTTGCCAAATCTGACCTGGTGGCCCTCCATGTAAATGAAGCCCATAGAGGCTGTACATGTTCTTAGTAAGATGTTATTTACTAACTGCAGTTACACTGAATATCTCCATCACAGCTTCATCACAAGTACACGTTTCTGTCCAGACTTGATGCAGTCTAGGACATCTGACCTCCTCATCATCGGTTCAGTCCACCCAGAGCTGTGCTGCCTTCAGGGTCCCAGCTGTGGGCCAGCTCTGTTATCAGGCTTGGACTACCCGTGGCTACGGGTCCTCAGCTCTCCGGCACAGTGATAAGGAAAGGTCATCTTGCTGCCAGAGGCTGGGGAACCATCTGACAGGCAACTGGATGCACTGATACGCCTCCATCTTAAAATGCTCCAGCAAGGATCTGACAGGTATATGACCTAAACATACACTCAGTTTTTTTATGGTATGATCCAATTCTTTTAATTACAGCTTTGAAAGTTTGTTTAATATCCGAAATGCACTTCTCTACTAATTTCACAGTATGATAAAAGGAGCTGCTCCAGTGCTGACAATCAGACTAACATTTACCGAGTGACAGCATTTACATGCAATATTAGAGTTTTAGTCATGTAATGGGAAAACTAAAAATCTACAATTAATCTTACAAATGCATAACAATGCAGCATAACACATGTTGATTTAGTGTCGTCTCCTGAGCATTGCTGAAAACTTCAGGAACACACCGAGCCTAAAACTGGTACAGAGGAACAAAAGCAGAAGCAGAAACAATGGCTGCCCCTGAAGTGACAGGCCTACGACAGGTCGCATGTCAGGAAAATGTTCAAACAAGTTATTTTAAGCATTTAAAACAAACGGCCCACTGCAACACAATACTCAGCTTCTTTTACAGCAATTTTTTTCCCATCAGGCCTCTTGGTACAACCATGTGGACTGCATTCTCATTATGCCATGCCCTATTTTTTTTTATTTTATTTTTGCAGCTAGCCTACAGAGCTAGGAACCTCCCATACATCTACTTAATAGAAAGGCAAAAAAAACAGTACCCTGTCTCCTAAAAAAAAAAAATATATATATATATATATATATATATATATATATATATATATATATATATATATATATATATTTCCATACAATTTAACTGCATTCTCAATTATATTTCAAGGGAACCATATAATCTACCAGATTACACGTCCTCACACCAGCGACAGGAGCACGTTCTGAAGCTGTTGCAGTTTTAAACATCTTTAACGTGTGAATTGAAACAAACTACTTGGTTTGGGTTACGAAAGATCACGGTTTGGGTTCAAATATATTATTGTATATTTAGGGTTAGGGTTACAAAACAGAGTAACTGTAAGTCAAGTACATTACTTTAATGAAGTATGCACATATGTAACATATGTGCATAGCATAAGTCCGGTACGTTTACTTAGGTACGTAAGTAAGTAAGAATAAGTGGTTACACTTTACTTGAAGGTATAAGAGTGACATGACACTGTCATGAATGTGTCATAAACATTATAAACAAATCATAAACGTTCATGGCATAACGCTTCTTTTAGTAAGTGTCATTTGGTTTTTGTCATGACAAGTTAGGGTTAGGGTTAGAGTTAGGGTTAGGGTTAGGGTTCATGTGTCGTGACTGTGTCATGACAGTGTCATGTGTTCATGACAGTGTCATGTCACTCTTATGTAGATACCTTCAAGTAAAGTGTTACCGAATCAGTCAACATTGACTTTTGTTTTGACACAGGACAGGAACAGTAGCCTGGCTCCGCCCTCCTACTTACTTCCGCTCAATTTTCATTTCCCTTCAGTACTCCATCTGGGTTTGCACTATATTCTTGGGTTTTCTCCGGTCAAATATTTGTAGTCCAATCAGTGAACAGAGGGAGTGGCTGAGAACGATGACGTTGAGAACGATGACGTTGAGGTCGTGCACTAGAAAGATGCGAGCGAAGCCATTCGGTCTGTTGTGGCAGCAACGCTGCCGAATATCCAGAAGTTAAAGCCTGAGCAAGAACAATCTTTGCTGAGTTTTGTTGGTGGCCATGATGTTGTGGCCCTCCTCCCCACGGGGTTCGGGAAAAGTTAGATTTTCCAGCTCACTCCGTTAGTGGTGAATGAGTTGGCTAAGGCTAACGCTAGCGATTCTAATGCTAAATATAAGCCGATAATTGTTGTCGGTCTCCCCTCTTGTTGCACATGCGCATGACATACGCCATGACCAAACGTTAGCGATTGGTTATGGCAGATCCAGAGTGGCTCTGGGCAGATCCAATAGTTTTAAACTTCAACAGAGTACCTCTCTTCAAGGAAGTTAACACTTGTCAATGGAGAGAGGCCAGACTCTCTGGACAAATGAAATGTACCAGAGTCTGGTAGGACCAGGCTACAGGAACAGCGGCCTTTCCCTCAAATTTTTATTGACAATGCAGTTTAGTTGTATGGGAACATATATTTTTTAGTAGACAGGGCTTTTCCTTTAATAAAAAGGCTCTGATGTGGAATCCAGAAGAGAAACCATGATCCAGAAACATTCATCAGAATATCTTCAACAATCAGCTTTATGGAAATAGTCTTTCTGATTTAGAATCAGTGAGAATATTTGAGTCCATGTAAACACAATCCCCCCCCCCCCCCCCCCACCCTAAGCACCATTCTTTTCCCTGTTCAGGTGCCACGAAGTTTAGCCAGCCCCCACACACAACACAAACCAATATTAGTTCCCATCCTAAACATCCCTCCCCCACTCCCTGTGTTATTCCTGATTAACCGTAAACGAGCAAATATTTTCCCAGTGTTCGCCAGGTTAGATCCCCATTTAATTAAACTGGCTCATTATGTCGCTCTCTGATTAGTGGAGGAGAATCAATTATTCAATTCACAAACATGGGCCGCAGGAGCTGGAGGTGCACGACGAGCTGCTCATTTAATTCCAAGGACACTAATTAGCTACAAAGCAAGCAGTAACTTTCCTTCTCTTTTTTTCCTCCCCTGCCTTCTTTTCCAATTAGCGCGCATGTAGGACACTTCGAGTTAGCAGGCAGAGGAGGAAGAATCACAGGCCGGGCTGTGGGTGGTGTTTTAAGGAGGTGTTCTGGGAACAGGGAATGGAGAGGGGTGTGGTGGGTCAATCTTTGTCTTATTCAGTGCGATTCTCTTCTAGTTAGTGAGGTCAAGAAGGAGAAGCAGGCAGCAGGGAGCTTATTTGCTGATATGTAGATCACGGAGCCTAAGCATTCAGCAAACCACCCTGGGGATTTGCAGATGTGTCGAGCCGGGGCCGCTTACTTTTGTTCTCTGCAATCAAACAGCGGGCAATTATCCGAATTATTGACAGCAGATTTCTCATTTCAACTGCAAATTAAGGCTATCAATAAAGCTTTCTGATGCAAAAGTGACTAATTAACCAACGGAGTGGATCTCTGAAGCCTTGATATAAATAAATTACAAAAACCTCCAGTCGGCTGCACGTTGTGGAAACACAGGGGAACTAATTAGTTTAATTATCAAAACAGCTAATTAAAATTACACAGTTGCCTAATTAGTTCTGTGCTTCTTGCTGTCTCCTCTCCCTCTTTCTTTTTTCTCACTTGCCCTCTCACTCTTTAATTGACAGGTTGAAGTTAAATATAAAGTAGGAGGAAAGAGAGCGGTGTGTGTGTGTGTGTGTGTGTGTGTGTGTGCACACTGAATATCTCCCCCGTGTGACAGAATACTAACAGCAGAATAGATGACTGTTGTCCCTTTGGTGAGACGGTCCAAATGTTCCTCCCATTAATCTGTCCCCAGGACGGGAGACGGGCGGGGCAGGGGTAAGAAGGGGAGGGGGGAGGGTATAAACTAAGAGCAGGCCTCCTGTCTCTACAACAATGGGTGCAGTAAGTAAGTACAAGTACTATTACTTGTACTGTCCTTGAGTAATTCCATGTTATGATACTTTATACATCTATTCCACTACATGTATTTGACAGCTTTAGTCTTTGGTTACTTTTAAGATTAAAATGTTACATTAAAAGAACGTATACAGTTTATTACATACAACACACTATTAAAGATTAAAGACTTGTGACCAGTTTGGGGTCCTTGTCACACGTCAGATTTCAATTCAATAACTCTTCAAGACTCCATATTTCACAGAAACCTATTTCCTTCCCCATTAATCATCTTACGAGCCGTATCTTGTGAGCCTTTGGAAGGGCTCAGCCCCTCATTTGGTAACCATTGGATACCTAACTGTATATAAAGTAGCTAAAAGTAGTTACAGTTCATCAATATTATTGATTGATAAATGTCATTTATTATTTCAGTCACATGGCTGATTGTCTGCTAAACAAGTACTTTAACCTTAAAAACTTTTAACAGGAAATCTGTCCTGTGCTTTCACTTCAATAGGACGTTTACTTGTAATGGAGTATTTTTAAATTTGGGTTATTGATGCTTTTATTTAAGTTCAGCACCTGAGGACTTCTTCCACTGGTAATAATGTTTATTTCAGTTGTTGCTCTCAAGCACCAAATGTGATTAATCCATAGCTGAAAAATATCCCCAACAAATGCACAATTTCCTACAGTTTGAGTAAAGTTTTTTAGACCTGCATAGCTTAAATTACTGAGCCCTGGAAGAAAAGCTGTACTTCAAAGACTTAGATTCAGATTCTAATAATTTCTTATTGTATTTATTTGTTCTCTAAGCTGTCACTTGTTTTTTCTGTGGTCACACCTCATATTCAGTAGAAATGGGTGTGTAGAGTAAGCAGGGGAACAGCAACATGTGCCCGGGGCTACACACTGGAACAACGTCAGAGCCAGTTAGAAGTTGATGACATGTTCCACTGGAACACAACCAAAACCCTCCAACCTAAATTCATCATTGTCACGGGAATGGCAAGGCTTGGACCCAAATGCAGATAGGACGGAGCAGTGTGGAGTTCAAAGATTTAATAAAGCAAAGGGTACAACAAAAAGAGTCCTGAAGAAACAGGCAAAATATTTCCAAAAATACTGAGGATACAAAAGACCAGGAACACAGTAACAAACTGGAACACCAACAACATACCATACCAGGCAAGAGAAGCACGACAGAACAAAAACAGAACACAACACCAAAATCCAAGACAATGATCCGACAAGAAACAAAGAAAACACAGAGATTAAATTCACAGGATAACGAGGTAGAAACAAGGGACAGGTGACACAAGGGCTAGGAACAGGTGTAACACATCAGGGTGGGGCAGACAATCATACAGGAGGGAAAACACAAGGAATTAACAGGAATTAAACGAGACATGACTAGGGAGAAAACAGAATACTACAAAATAAAACAGGAAACACTACAACAGACACTAACAATCGTGACAGAACCCTCCCCATAAGGGACGGCTACCAGACGGCCCAAAGTACAAAAGAAAAACAAAAAATGTCCACAGAAGCAAGAAGCCCAGGGAGGGCGAAGGGAGAAAAAAGACGGGAGCAAGGCTCGGGGAGCGGACCAGCGGCGAAGGTGGAAACCCTCCGGCGACTGGCGGTCGGTGAGGGCCGAGCAGGATGGGAAAGACTCTCTGGAGGCCAGCGGTGAAGGCGAAATCCCTCTGCCGGCCGGGCAGGACAGCGAAGACTCTCTGGAGGCCGGTGACGAAGGCGAACCCCTCTGCCGACAGGCGGGCGAAGGTAAAACCCCTCTGGAGGCCGGCGGCGAAGGCGAAACCCGTCTGGCGGCCGAGCAAGACGTGAAGACTCTCTGGAGGCTGGCGGTGAAAGCGAAATCCCTCTGGCGGCCGGTGGCGAAGGTGAAACCCCTCTGGTGGCCGAGCAGGACGGGGAAGACTCTCTTCGAGATGAACTACGCCTCGCCTGTAAAGTGGACGAGAGCAGGCGGCAGCAGCCGAGGGCAGTGACAAAAAATCCGTTGTCAAGTCGGACAGTTTCCAGCCGATTCCAGCAGCCGTCAGGCTGAACAGGAAGTCACAGAAACACTATGGTCTGATTCCGATTTAACAAAATGTTATCAGACCCATATATCAGCTTGTACACAACTCTCCAGTTGTTTTAATTATGACAGAGTAGCTCTCAAAATGCTCTACATGTGATCTGTTGCTGTTGATTTTAATTAACACACTGTAGAAGATCTGTAATCTGAACAGAGTTAGTAACATTAGTCTCTCTGACTTCTAAACATAACTACCAGCCACACATGTTCTGTACAGAATAAGCCTTTAAATCAGAAAAATAGCAGTTGCAATCCCTCCAATTCAAAATCAATAAAAAGTTCATATAAAACGGCATCATGTTG
The DNA here is from genome assembly GCF_008315115.2 of Sander lucioperca. Taxonomy (NCBI): domain Eukaryota; kingdom Metazoa; phylum Chordata; class Actinopteri; order Perciformes; family Percidae; genus Sander; species Sander lucioperca. The sequence goes on along the minus strand of NC_050192.1, from coordinate 378,717 downwards.
AGTCGATTCTGAACCAATCAGATGTTAGATCAGCTGAACGGCAGGTGTTTCCCAGCATGCCCTGGGTCCGCCAGGGTCTTGCAGTCGGTGAAAAGCAACTGCGCTGCCTGCGTCTCAAAACTGCGGCCGCCTTGATCTCGTGAGATTATCGTTGCCCACGTGTGCATCAGACGTCAGAGCAAGTCGGGATCAAGTCGGAGAGAAATCTAACCGGCATGCATTGCGCAGCGATCGCCGGTGATCGATTCTGCGCAGATTTGGCTCATCTCGAACGAGCCTACAACAGACACTAACAATCGTGACAATCATGGCAGGAGCATGCAAAGCTGGAAAGCTATAAATGATGTGTACTACACGAAGCACAGAATAGGACAAAGTTTATTCTTTCACCATGAATAATACTGCTAGTTGCAATTTGATAATTTTTTAACACAAATGCCATGCAATGGTTATCCAGCCTGTACATTATGCATCTAAACAACACGTTCATGTATGAGGAATAAGGAGTAATGATTCTGTTAATACAGAACAAAATGACTAATTAAATGCTTGGCAGCACTTCCACAGACATGCTAAACATACACAACAAATATATAAGATACTGCTATCCAGGACATCCTGAGATAAAGTTCTAACTTGCAGTTTGATTATGACAACCTGTTTGAATCCTTGCAGTGGATCTGGACCTCATACATGCAGCTGTTTTCAGAGAAAAAGCTGTGATAAAGCCACTGTCCTCCGCCTGCTTAGCTCCAAACAGCAGACAGACACAGTTAGAGACTAGCTGGGGAACTCAGAGCAGCCATTTAGCAGCTGAAGAGACAATGATTTCCCTCAAAACCAGAGCTAAAAGTAGAGTTTGACCTCCATTCATCAGGTGGACAGCATGGTGCTCAGCAGCAAAGCATGTAGTCACACATACATGTTCACTACAACACCTTAATAGGCAGATTACAGGTCTGCATTGGGTTTGCAGCTTATTCAACTGCTACGAAGTTGATAATAATAATAATGCTTTTACTAAGTAGTAATAAACTAAGTTAGTAAACCTAGTCTTGCATTGCCAAGTCAATACAGCATTCCTGGATGGGAGAAAAACCTGCTCTGGTTAATTGGCATTTCTTTAAACCAATCACAATCGTCTTGGGCGGTGCTAAGCGCTGGACGGAGCCACGGTGCCCCTGCAAAATGGCCTCAGGAAGGAACATGTTTTGGTGGAACGTGTGTATGTTCAAAAGTTGTTTCAGTCGTGCAACAGAAAACTCAGATTGGACAGATAGTCTAGCTAGCTGTCTGGATTTACCCTGCAGAGATCTGAGGAGCAGTTAACCATAGTCCTCACAAATCCACCGGAGGTTAGAACGCCAACACAAAGAAAGAGGAAGGGGACGGACATGCGGCAGAAATTGAGGGACATCCGTCGGAATTTCCGTCGGCATCCGGAACAATCCCGGAAGTGGAACGTCGTCGATATCCTCTATCAACAGAAGATCACTTGATGTAATTCTGTTGTGATCAGAAAACCCTTAAATGTGTCATTGTGGAAGACGATGATGACAACAACGTATTTTCTCATTTAGTTTGGAGGATTATATATATATATATATATATATATATATATATATATATATATATATATATATATATATATATGCATGCATGTGTGCATCATGTGTGATTAATAATTGATCCCTGGTTTGATTCAGGATTTTTTTTATTTAAAAATTTGGTCTGGGCATGACCAAAGAGCTGATGGATAACAGGACTACAGAATTCTCTTTGTTAGACATTAAGAGGTCATTTTAAAATCATACTTAAACATTTAAGTGTCTAATTTTTTTTATGTGTCGTACATAAATTCAGCTGGATGTTAAACGCATTCTTATAGCTAGGAACTCCAGTCTGTACAAATATATCCTACAAAAACAGCCAAAGACAGCCCTGAACGATAATAGCAAAACTGCTGCCACACATATTATGAAGGGCAATTTCTAGTGATCTAGTTTTACACTTTCATATAGCTCACAGGCTTTCAAGACGGAGATAGTGCCTAGTATGAGTCAAGCTCCAAAACCACACTTCCCATGTTGCAACTGGACAGCGTCTTTCATTAGACACTTACAGAATTCAACATATTTACGGCCTGGTACAGAAATCAGTTTGGTCTGTACAGCTAAGTAAAAGGGGGAATTCTCAAACTCCACAACCCCAGTTTTGGGGTTTTTTGCTAGAAATGTGATGTCTCCAAGCTCAATCTTGATCACTTTGACATCCATCTACTATCGTAAGCGCCAAGACCTAACGGTGATGGGTAAACTGAACTTGATGTGTGCCCCTTTATGATTTGGCTCTGTGTTGGGGCTGAGTTTAGGTCAAACAGATGCTACCTGATTTATCATCCAATAATGCCCCAGAATCCCACATTTCCTCACAGGTCACTGTTCATGATTTGAAACTCAAATTGTGGGTGGGGTTTGGGGTCAGGGTTTCACACACTCTCCTGTTAAAAAAAGAAAACTACCCTGATAGAGTCCACATGTTCAACATATTTCCAAATATATAATGAAGAAAAAAAGGCATATTGTCGAATAAACGTCCTGTGACATTAGGCCCTGAAATTAGATCAAATCCCATTTTTAACCAGCTGCTTCCTGCTACCCAGTATGTGGATATCTCAAAAGATTTTTGATTGGATCACTCTTGGACTCAAAATTGAAATAGCATAAATGCCAACAAGCTACAGCGACATCTTGAGGCCATCCAAGCTGCAGGGCCTTCTGGACGTTGCTGTTGTGGCTGTCCAACAAGGCTCCTTTGCCCCCAAAGAGAGCTAGACAACTCAAACAAGCAGCCAGCGAGGTCTGGGGATCTTTGGGCAGCTGTCAGCAGACACTCTGTCAGGTGCGATGTGTTCATCCCCTCCAGCTAGAGAAGGTGCTCATCAGCAGCCTCCCAGCATGTAAATGCTTCTGGAGTGAGCCTGGCCGACCTGGAGCCTTCTCGGCCACGGGTATTTTTAGCCACAGTAATCAGGGAGCTTATTATTTCTTGGGTTCACAGGAACTTTGAACTGCAGACTGTCCTGGCCTAAAAGATTCATGAAGGAGAGGCTATCGGGGGACCTCCTCCAGGCTGGAGAGGTCAGAGGTTGCTGTTATCCCTACAGCAACCACAGAAAAACAAATGATATGTGTTAAGGGTACATTCATTGTATATGTTTAATGTAGCGTGTTGTGGGTGTAAGTGATTTATAAATGGCGGGAGGCATATTGACATATACTGCCAGGTGGAGATATATGGGATTTGTTTTCTGATCCAATTAAAAAAAGATTAGCAGTGCAAAGTAACCAGGCTAACGTCTATTAATGTTGTGCACGAAAACATGGTTTCCAGTGTAATTGGTCATGCTAATGAGGATAAGCATAAAGTGATATTTTTAATGTAAAGGCACAGATTAAAAAGTTTCCTTGGCATTGAGGAACCTATTTGGAAATCAAAGTAATTATTATTAATGTGTCATAGTTAGGGTATTATGGATGCACTTGTAAATCTCTGGACCTTATTAGATTGTGAGTGTATACGATGGCCATAGGAAAAGAAAGCCTTTTGTATATAAAATGCAATCTAGCTGGGGCCAGGTGCTGAGGGAAGCATGTAGATTACAGGGTGAATTGCCTGCATAGCGCTGTTCCATTTGAATTGTCAATGTGCTTTCTCCATTTGACTCATACAGAGACCATTTTTGCTCAGATAGAGCAAAGACAGATTCCATCAGGTTCTTATCTGTTACAAGTTGCATTGCTTGCAACTGGATTCAATAGGTACCAATAATGGTGTTATTTTTTAAACATTAGGATACCTGGGTTTTCTGCAATGGTCAGCAGTGGACTATATGTGTATGAGAAAGACATATAAAACATGCCCAGCTTCCTTCCCCTCCCTGCTGTCCGAAACCATGAATGGTATATTATTCCTATCATTTTTCTGACTTTCTGGAGGAAAAAGTAATTTTATCTTGTAAAGGGATGTATTTTTTTCTCTGCCTCCCCCCTCTGTCCCCCGAGTGGTGTACAGTATATTGTTCTGGGATGAAGAAGTCTTCCAGCTGCATTGATACATCATCGCAGCCAAGCGCAATCACTGTCTGCAAGACTGTCAGCAGAGACCAATTTGGGCCACATACCCTCTGACCATGACATTTAAGAAAAATTAATCCCACTCTAAGCCTTCGAAAAGAATTAACTCTGCTGCAAAAAAAAAAGGACTATCATCAGAGCCGTACAGAGGGCCGGCGGTGCGTGTGGTCTGCCGTTCTCTGGTGTTGATCAATAGGAGAGAAAGTGTTTGACAGCTTTTGTGCGAGTCGGCCGATTCTTTTGTTGTACAAGCGGATGACGCCAGCAGAAGCGTCTCTCTCCCTGATGCAGATATGCCTAACATTTGAATTGGATGACAGACTGAGTGTTGAGTGAGAAGCTCTGAGTAACCACTTAGGGAGCTGTCAATCATGCCACTGACATCGATGTTTTCTGCGCAGCGAAGTGCGAACGAGGCGGCGGGAAACCGCGCGGCCTGCGAACGACATCGAAGGTGCTGCTTTCAAAGGGGAGCATCCCAGCAGCTAAGCTTTCATCAATCCAGTGAGGAACAACTCTCTTCCCTCAACACAATTCATGTGGAGCCAAAGTATTTGGATAATAGCCATGTCTCCACTATGATAGAGACTGAAAGGATGAAGGCTTTTTGCCCATTAAGGCAGCAGGAACACTCACAGATACACTATTGCAGGTTATTAGTGGGCTTGAGCAAAAAAAAAAGCACTCAGCAACATGACAGGAGACAAGACATTTCACTGAGACACAAACATACATCCCACCATCATGCTGCGTCAGAGCTTGACAGGTAGTCTAGGCAGGAACCGACTGATCATCGCTGCTATAAACTAAAAGCCTCACGAAAAGGAAGTGCCTGACAATTCCTAATATTTTCTCTTTACATTTCAAAACTGTGTATGTATCAGGTTGAACAATGTGTGCATTTGTTTCCTTCGAATGAATAAGACCAGTAAAACTTGCTTTATGTAAAGTCCCTTTGATTGCTTAAGACAACCTTGCATGCTCCGTTTGCAGCGGAACAGAATGAGCCGCAGACTCCATCTTATTTACATTTCCCTTTTTGTAACGCGTTCGGTTACAGCGAGAGCGGAGAGAAGGCAGCGAGAGGAGAAGGGAGGAAGGAGGGGAAAACAGACAAGAAAAAAGAAACACTGTGTTTCAATGCCAAGGTGCCTGGGTCTCTTTTTAAGCAGTAAATGTTCTGACGGGGGAAGAAGAGAAAGCGATAATGAGAGCCAAACTCCTTTCCAAGACAGCAGCATTGTTTTAATTGTTCAGACCGGAGAAGCAAGGGAGAAAGAAGCCGAGTCTGTTTTCTCAGAGCCAGTGTTAAAAAAAGAACAACCTGGCTTTTTCCCGGCAATGTGTTGGAGCAATTATATACAAACCCTGTAATTATGCATATCTTTTGGAAACATGTAAAAGCTGTATGGAAATGAGACTGGGCTGCTTAAGCTGCACACGCGGCGCCCCCCACGGCTGTGCATTGTTTGATATTTTAGGCAGTTTTGGCAAAGTAATGGGGAGTTTAAGGCACGTTGCTGTTTTGTTGTATGTGTTTGTTCATGTAACTTTGTCTGTGTGCAGCTATGGAGGTCAGTGTGGACACTAGCTGGTGGGCAAAATGAAGCACAAACATATTATTCTAAATCAGTGACCCAACCCCCACCACCACCACCACCACCATTTTCATACCTCCTCCACAGATCCAATCCTCTCTCCTTCCTCCTCTCTCCTTCTCCTCGCCCGTCTCTGCATGTAGGTCCCACCCTTAATTAAGTCTGCTGGGGTTTAAAGTGTTGAATCTTGTTTAAAGCCCATATCAGCACATTTAAAAGGACTGTGAGAGTGTGCATGGTAATCAGGACATCCGTAGCTGTTTGGGTATGAGCGTTGGCCACTGAGAGCCTGATTCCACACTTGATTCCTTCACAGTTGTTTTTTTCTCTGAGTGTGTTGCTGAGGGGAGGGAGAGGATGTGATTATTCCAACTGTCATCCAGTATGTTTCTATTGTACGGACTCAAGGCTCCTACTGCTCAAAACTACCACAAGTTAATCTTATCACAGTAAAATTCAATTACTTTTATCAAGGTTATTTCATAGGCTACAAAATGTAGCCTGGGTAGACTCGATTCTGCTGGCCATTGTGTGCTCTTGCGTGTGCTTCTGTGCCAATAATTGAGCTCAGCTTTTACCCGCAGAATGCTGTGTCCCGAGCAGCGACAATGGAACATGTAACAGCTCTATGAGAAACCAATAATGGGGGCATTACTGCAGTTCACCTCGGGCCGAGCACCTGTTACTGCGTCTCCATTCTGTGCTCACACTGACATTTAAAATGGGCATTTTTCGGCATTGATAACAGGTTAGTGGCAGGGCTGCAAGCCAGGAGTCTGATGAAGGCTATTTAAATGCTTGCAAAGTGGCGAGATTAAAATCGAATAAGTGCAGCTTTTTCCCCTCCCTTTTTCTGCTTGACTTATCTGGATTGGTTCCCCCAGACCCTCGCCGCAGTGGATTCTGGGTGACTCCCACTGCCCAACACACCAATTACCCCTGGATGGATTTTTTTTGTATGAAGCAGGATAATTGTGTAATTATCTGGGTGAAATGGGAAGTCGAATGTGTTAAAGTGGGATTTTTTTTTTTAAGCCGCTGTGAAAAGTGGAGACAGCAGGGTGGGATTGTGCTGCTAGTGACGCTGCAGCACCTCCTGCACACAAAAGATAAATAAATAGATATGGCCAAAAAGTTATGGAGTGAGGCGAGTGACCTGGGAGACCTAAAGGCTGAGAGAGTCCAAAACTTGTGGGGTACATTACAGACACCATGTTTTACACAGTCTATGGAGGAGCCACCTGTTTAAATTACAGGATCACTTCACATTTTCATTTTCAGTTTCACTCATTTGGTGACTTGACTTAGAATGCGCAGAATGAGACATTGGCAGGAAACAACAAAAATAGTCTCCTGGTGAGTTATTGTGTGTGCACTTGCTTTATGTTTTTGCCAAATATGATTTGTAAGAAAAGCAAAACCTCTGGATATGTACACTGGCAATGTTTTTCCAGTCCAGGAATTACCGGTATTGTAGGTGGTAGGATGTGTTTGGGGTCACAGGCGTAACTACAAGTTACAACCCCCCCCACCCCTCCCAATAATCAAAACAGGCCAGTGAAACCCACCCCAAAAACCTATTAGAATTTCCTTTACATAAATAAATTCAGAAAAGGCACACATTGTTGCAGAAAAATCCAGCAGAATGCAAAAAATGAAGTGTTTGATGTTAACATTTTTAATTTTGCTCAAAAGTGGAAATCTCAACTGCATCCACCCCAACCAAGGACGTAATTTTGGGTGTTTAACCCAAAATTACGCCCTTGGTTGGGGTGGATGCAGTTGGATTTACCTTTACACCGGTGATCCCGGTTTGCATCCTGTCCCTCACAGGGTCGGGGGTTACTTTACTGAAATACTTTGATTGAGGTTCAGATTAAAGTTGTTTAAACAGAACCATGAAACCCTAAATGATGCTTTAGTTGCCATCAGCGGATTTCATAGGAAAACAAATTACATGTTGACATTAAAGGACAATTCCAGCGCAAAATGAATCTAGGGGTTAATAACACACATGTACCGAGTAAACCGTTCTCTGGGATATGTTTTGATGGTAATCGAATGTGTCTCTAGCTTGAAACAAGCTAGCGCGAACCGCTGATTAGCTTAACGCTAGGCTTTCGGGGTACTGGTAGAGTAAAAATAAATAGCTATTTCTATACCACTAACAAAGCTCAAAACAGCACCACACTTCCACGGTAGCATAATGAGGGTCCCTACAAGTAAACCGAAGCATTGACAACTTTGTAAGTGTACAGACAGGCGCCATCTTGGAAAAACAGTCATGACTGTTTTCCCAAGATGGCGCCTGTATACCCGAAGGTAATGCCTTTACAAACTATCTTTTTAATAAACTGTCTGTACACTTACACGTTAAGCTAATCAGCGGTTCGCGCTAGCTTGTTTCAAGCTAGAGACACATTCGATTACCATCAAAACATATCCCAGAGAACGGTCGACTCGGTTCACATGTGTTATTAACCCCTAGGCTAATTTTGCGCCGGAATTGTCCTTTAAGTATTTGCACATACTGTTTGCTCAGTATGAACATTATGCAACAGATTTGTTCATTAACACTGTTTCTTCATTATGTTGATAAAAAAGTGTAATCTCAGCAGCATGTTTTATCCAAAAATGTATTTACCGTTGCAAATTAGTATAGAAACATAATTGTGAGGAGACCAGGTTGACCATAGAAACTTTAATCTGCATCAGGCTAAAACATAGCAATATATGTATCAGTTATGGCTATCATAAGACACCATACCAGACCATGAAAGGCTGTAAATGTGTGATTTATTGCATATGAGCTCAGATTTTTGATTGTGAGAGGAAGACACAAAACTGCATTAACTTTTGCATTGTGCTTAATAAATATGTACATAACTTTAAATGCACAAATCTTAAAAACCAACAGACTTTGATATAAAATGAATGTGTCTGATTGTATGCTGTATATTCTTGCACATACTGTATATAAAGGCCACATTGCAACATAGCAGTATGTAGTGGCCCAACACTGGCAGCATACAGGCCATTCCATTTATGCAAAGACGACATCCCAGCTCTGTAGTCTTAATTGATATTTTTTTTAAAAGACGGAACAAAATCAATGGAAAGCCGTGAAGGTATTTCTTCCTCAAAATAACACATTGCATTGACCCTAATCCAAATCCACTCAGAAACCAGGCAATTTCTCACTGCCAGTCTCCAGACCCCAGCTCGAGTCGTGGCTGCAAGCGGGTGGTAAACACTCACTTGTGAAACAGGAGGAGGAGTGGGGAGGGACATAAATGAAAATTCAAGGAAAGGGAACATAAGATATGTTGTCTGCTTTCAGCGGTTGTTAGAAAATAAATTGCTTTGGAAAGTAGAAATGTTTACCTCAATTGAGAGCCGTTTTATGCCCTTGACAGGAAATTATTTCACAGCTTCTCAAGTAGTCACTCTTTCCAATGGTTATGTTTCCTTAACCCCACCAAATAACATTGGCCCTTACATTCAGCTAGAGTATAAATAGCCTACTTTGCCCGTGTTTGGAGGACTTTCTCAATCGGTTCCTCAACTAATTTCTCTCCTTTATGGCGCAGCTAGGGGAACAGAATAGAAGGAAAATGTTACATTGGTGTCCCTTTAGCTCCAGTATCGGGAGTGAATTTGTATGAAAATGATGATAAGATCGGACATGGAATAACACAGCAAGCACTGAGCAGACATCAGGTGATTGCATATGGAAAGCCAAAGATTTTGTCAAATACATCACAGTAGTTGAATAGAGACTGTCCTCATTAGAAGAGAATGACAACATTGTTCACTTTTTTAATGAAAGCAACTTCTTGTGGTTGTGAGGGTGTTTGGGCGTATTCATTGTTTGACTTTGACAGTGGAGGCCATGACTTGCATCTTGTCTCCTGCAAAGTTGATTTGTGAATAGGGGAAGGGAATTAGCTAGTTGGAAGGTTTTGGGGTTTTTTCTTGCTTGGGTGTGTCATAGTTGTGGTTTTCAGTTGTAGTTTTTCTCTGTTTTATTGTGTTAATTCATTCCATGTTTCCTTGTTGTTTACTGTCCCGTGTGTTCCTGTATATTCTGTGTTCCATCCTTGTGTATGTTTTCATGCTTCAGTTTCCTGTTTTACTTTGTAGTGTCTGTTTCTCCTGTGTCATGTCTTGTTTTACTTCCTGCCTTGTGTGTTTTCCCACCTCTGGGATTGTGATGTGTTCCACCTGTGATGTGTTCCACTTGTTCATCAGCCCTCATGTCACCTGTCTCTCGTTTCACCCTCATTACCTCATGTATTTAGTCTCTGTGCTTTCTTTGTTTCTCGTCGGTTCACTGTTGTCTTCACTCCCTGTTTCATTCCCTGCTTCACTCCTTCCTTGTTTTCCATTCTTTTTGCCTGCCTGCCTCTGGACACCTTCTGTGTGTAAGCCTTTTGATTTAAATACATCTTTTAACTCTGCCTGCTGCCTCCTCGTCGCTACACTCATCGCATTTTGGGTCCAAGTCTGCTATCCCTGACAGGGTCGGGAGCAACACTGTGACAACCGAAGTGTCACAATTTCAAAAGGTTAAAACATTAATTTTACAACATTTAACAATTCAATACTAAAATACTATACTAAATCATGATATCAAAGGTCCTTAAAAACAACAGTAGGAGAAGAAGTGGGACAGGTGTCGGCACGACACCGGCACGGCGTGGTTTCTCCGAGTGCTCCTCTGTAACACTGGGCCCAAAACAGCACAGAGATCCAACAGGACAGCTCGAGGCAGTTGGAACTGGCTCTGAGGCCACTTGTCCCCATTTGCTCGTCATCCTTGGTTCTCTTGCACATCTCCATCTCTCATTGGTTAAAAACCATGTCCATTAAAAGAGTTCAGGTGCAGGTAATTGGGTGATAATTATTCAAGTTGACAGGGAAAAGCCATACTTAAAACATGCAATTAAAACCATGCAAGATTTTTAAAAAACACACACACATGAGCATGCATAAAACCACAGCAAACAAGTTTAAAAGCAATTAACACACACTTTCACCCTGTGACAGATAACGTGGTTAAATGCAATTTGCTGTTACCAGTGTATTGCTGTGTGTACTCTGTCCATCTCTGCTAATCATTCTCCAAATGTCACTGTTAGATTGTAAATGCCATAAACATATTCTTTTTAAATCAATCGTACCAGAAGCTTAAAAGAAAATTAAAAAATTGTATTTTGAGGAAGAATTATTGTACGCTTCACCACAAGAACAAACAATGCATTGAAACAACTTTTTGACATGTCTACAAATTTATCACATTTTTTAATATCATTTTTAGGGGGACTGAGATGAAATTTAGGGGGGCTTGTAGCCTACTATTACAAAATTAAATTACAAGACTCGAGTCCTGAGTTTTTTGACGTTATTAATTGTACATCTTACAGAGGGCAAGATTATCTTTCAAATGCGATAATTATCGTACCCCAGTCCACCCTCACCCC